>NC_134174.1:10010023-10310023 GCF_964188355.1 Buteo buteo | reverse complement strand
TGTAAATGGACTTCCCTGACATTGCTCAGCACTGCCCCAAAGCTTTATTGACAAAATCAGTTTCTAGTCTGAAAATACATCAGCTTATTTGGTTCCTGACAATTTCAGAGAGGAGTGAGGAATCCAGATTTCACTCTTAGCAGACATTTCTGCCAAGATAATGAGAAAAACACAAAAAATAAAGCACTTGAGCCCATGATTTTATGCAGCTTCATGTAGGGTGGTAGAATACTGTAAGGGACAAGAAACTAGATCAGAAAATCCTGTTATGAACAAAAAAGAACAAATATCACTGAACAAACTGAATTAGTATGTTGACATACAGCTGAAAAGGTCTTCTAAACAAGCCTGGGCAATACTAGAGACAAAGTTTTCCTTATACACCACCCTTCCATGAATAAAATCTCAGCTATTCGAAGTAATTACACTGAAACAAATGTTTAACTATTGTACACAGTATGCAACTGATCCTCATTTGAGGCAAACAGATCATCGCTATAAAATAAATATTTACCTTCCTTTCAGGTATCAGATGTAAAAGGCAACTAGGGAGTTTATCAGGGAACACTGACTCAAGATACTTACAAAAATGATGCTAGGTTCTAGTCAGCAGCATGGTCCCCAGGTATTTTTTCCACAAACCACAGCAATGGTTACAAGCACTGTAGCTTTGTGCTAAACCAGTATTTGAGCAAACTTTTTAAATAGCTGCTTTAAAAAACTATTTTTAAATGTTACTTAGCTATTTTAAAACTACTAAAAAACATGACCAGATGAACTGTGTTATGCGGTTATCACAATCTTAAAACATACTCCACTACTCCGCTTAAATTACTAATATAAAAAGCTATAGTTTGCATATGAATTATGTGTCGTTGGGGAACTATTATTTTACAGCTTATATAATTAGAATCATAAAGCAAAACAGTGACCATAATCTTTTGATTTTTTATTTTTTTTTGAACAGCAGTATTGCAGAATATCTAAAAGTTAGTTTTTACAGCCAAGCATGTTCTTAAGCTGCCTCATGCACAGGACAAGGAAAAAGACTTTTAAACACAGCTCAGTGCACTGCATCATGCATCACTTCAACAAATGCTGATTGCTTTCATTACCTGCATTGAGATTTAATATACTAGAAACACGTGAATGATTAACAAAAAATGTAACTGCAAATCAAGGCAGCGGCAAAGAAAAGGTTAACAGAGTTCATCTGTGCTGCACAGAGCGCATCCGAGTGACTGTCGCTGGGATTTGAAAACAGATTATGCTGTCTGGTCAGAGCAGGGCTTGGCCATGCTTCCTGCCCAGTGATTACCCAGCAAACAGCATCTCCACATCACATGGCCTAACATAGTAGTAAATTACAGTTGCTGAGCAACAGCAATACTGGCGCAGATGGCTCACTGCAGTTGACATCTTTAGCTATGCAGATTAATTTATTATTTACTTGTGTTAAAAACTGGACAGGACAGTTTTCTGGGCTAATGAGAAAACACTCCAACATATTGTAGAATATTGCCCAATTAAAATATTGAGAAACTATTTGCCATGCATAGGTGTTTGCTTCTTTCTATGTTCTGCCCCTTTCATAAAAGGGAGAAAAAAAAAAGAGAAGAAAAATCCATAGGGCATCAATACTATTAATACATCTAATCCTAAATGTAAGCAGAAATGTAGGCACATAGCCATCCTCTGAGAGAGAAATGGTGTGGGAGTGTGTTTAAGAATATTCCACAGAAAGAAACAATATTCTGTAGTTCTATAGCCCTTCTATCTGAGGATCTTTACAATTTTCCCAAATGTCTATGTGGCACTTCTAGCTAGGGGCAAACTAAAGGAACTATACTAACTTCATTTCATCACAAAAATGGTGAATATTCTCAATTTCCATATAAATTGAAGTATTACTAATACTGGAACACCCCAAGTTCTCTTTGGACCAAAACAAATATTTCACACAGAAATATTTCAAACTTTGATCATTTTTAAAATACAACTAAACAAGGCTTGTTTGAATCTGCTCTCTGATCAGTTTGAACCCAGACTAAACTCTATCCTCTTTTACAGAACACCTCTAGATTTACTTTGGCATAGTTAAGAGTTGACATCTAAATTAAAATTTTCAGAAAGTTAAAAAAAGCTTTGAGTTTTGTTAGGGTTTTTTTTAACCCTTTTTTTACTACTTATGATTATAAAAGCTGATGGTCAGATTCAAGTCCTTAATTTTTTTCTACTTTGTTTTGCACTACTTAACTAACTCTGAATATCCCGCCAAGTCTAAGCTTACATAGGGCATACAGTTTCAAAGCTATTTTTCCTACTATTAAAAAGCTTAGACTTTGTGGCATGTCACTATCCACAGTGATGGTAGTTCTATTTTTGTTTATATGTCATTTCCCGTCCACGTTGCATTCTGGTTCTTACGTGCTGCTACAACACCACAGCAGGGTCTAGACTGTAAACCACAGGGAATATTTCAATTCTATCAATAGCTTCCTTTACTGTCATGTAATCAACAAAGACTTAACAGAGTCATTTCTATTAATTTTATTGTAAGTATAAGCAAAACTTATCTGGATTCACCACAAGAATTATAGTCATCTTCCTTATATGAATAGTATTTTAAATTATTATATATTCTTCTCCCTATACAAGCTAATAATAATAATAATAACTGAAGAAAATTAACGCATTTCTGACTGTTTAAATTCTCTTTAGTTACTGAAAATACTTCATGCCCAAGTATTTGTTACCGTTTAGGATACTTGGAGATGCAGGACATCAATAAAAACAAATACAAACACTAAAAATCATTATGAAGATTTGAACCAAATCATGACACTCTCAAATCACCAAAGGTTGTGATATAATTGTACATAAAAATGGAAGCAGAATGAAAGAGCAAAAAAACCAAGGTTGTAGTATCTACAGCAACTGATATGGAAAATTCCCAGCTCTTACAAAAGAAGAAAAAAAGAAAAAAGACACCATCCCCCCCACCCCAAATTAAAAAAAAAAAAAAACACCAACAAAAACCAAGAAAATATTTTCAATTTGGATTAATAAAAATTCTTTCTCCTGTTGAATTGAAAAAGAAAGGTGTAAATACAGTAAAATGTTCTACTTGATCTGAAATCCTACACTCCACTTTGGGAGACATGACCCTTTTTTTTTTTCCCCCTCCTCTTTTCTTCCACTAGGATTAAGTCAATTTTGACACAGACATGTTTCAAAAAACAGTCAGAACCAATAAAATAATTTTTAGAACTCATTTTACCTCCATCCAGAAGAGCTTTTGGCAAGTAAACAAATCCTGCCTCAATATACACAGCTTCGTATTATCTGAATGTGCAATTTTCAGCAAGTATCCAAGTAAAAAATTATACCTGGCTCCAAGACTAATTTTAAGTGGTCTCTTAAAAGCGTACTGAAAGAGTGGATGAAATACAGACTGATGTAGATAAAATCCATGAAAAATTATCCTTCCCAAAAACTACCTAAAAGGCATTCACATCTGCACACATACTCATCAAGGATGGGCTCATGGAGCAGAGGTCACACACAGCCAATTTTCCAATATTAACAGTTTTAACACTCCACTTGATCATCAACTTTACAGATGCCCATCATAACAAATGTTATATTATACTTTAAACCCTTGCTCAGTCCGTGTTGTATGTAACTTCCAATAACTAGTTCACAGGGGATGAAAATTTACTCCAGCTATCAAGTATACGCACTGACTATTTTGACTGAACTACAGTAGTTCATGCTTTTTGCCTAGGTTTATCAAAAACTATACGCAAGTGTTTAACAAAATGCATAGTCCCTCAGATGTCTTTGTTCATTTTCAGAAAGCCTACTCCTATTCACATGTTCTAGAAGGCTGAATCTTTTTTGGGGGAAGTGCTGGTTTCTGTTGCTAATGGCTCACAGGAGTGGTTTTGACAAAATATTTTTTTCTAAAAAAAAAAAGAGAAAAATAAATTACCACATAATAAATACATACACACCTGCTACAAGGTTCTGATGTATGTGAAAGGAAAATGGAATAGAGTAACAGTCATCAAACCTGTTTATATAATTTTTCCCATTACTTTATGCAACTGTTGCTAGGCAGTCATGTGCCATGGTGATGAGTGGAGTGTGAATACCTAGACAGATTAGAGAGACATATGTTACTGAACACGTTATGTATGGTGTGTTATCTCTCTAGACTGCTGTACAAAACCAAGATACCAAGTATCCCTTTTCCCCAAGGGGACCGCAATGTCAGATGGTTCAGAGAAATAGTTCAAGGGGTCTGACCTTATGGCAATACAGGTATTACTTTCTGCTCTTAGTTACACAGTTCTCTCTAGTGAGTTAAAACAGACAGGGTACATGTACTACTGCATTTTAAATAGAGGTTTAAATGAAAAGAATGAATAAAAATTCAAAAAATCAGCACTTTTTATAATGGTTTTACAATGCACGCAATCTACTTCCTGAGCCAGTTTGTAAAGCCTGCTATATTCTTTCCAGAATCAGCTAGAAATACAGAAATTTAGAAAGATCTATATTGGAAAAGTAATTCACTCTGTTAGTTATGAAGACTGAACTATCCTGTAAGAAACTTGTAAGAATACCTTAAGAAGATAGTTCAAGCAGCTGTACAGGGGAAAATGTTAGAGGACAAAACTAACATAAATTCTTTTCTAAATAAATGCCTTTCACTCTCCCCACATCCAATTTGAAATTACTGCTTTCCGATCAGTAATGTGTTTTAACATAAGCAATAAGCACAATGACTATAAAGGGCATGGGAAAGGCACAACACAGGATTACAGAATCATGAAACTTGGCAAAAAGAACAGCAGGAGAAGTCGAAGTGTAACAGTAAGAGGTGAAGATATAGCCTGTAAGTGCATGGGTAAGAGACAAAGACTTTTGGACAATAACACTTCAGGAGAACTTAAAATAAGAGAAGCCCAAAGAAAAAACTTGCACTATAATCAAGAAGACTGACAGCTAAGACACAAACCATGGTTTTCATGCTAGACAGGAAGAAATGTGTAAACTATCATAAAGGAGGAATCAGAAAATTTTGTTAATAATCTAAAGGGAAACTAGAAGTAAAGTTTGAGAATAACTCAAATGGGAACCTCTGCAGCTGAAGTAAGTCAAATTTTTATATGTGCCAGAGCAGGTTCTATTACTTTGCTCCAACTGTTCAGTAATAAAGTCAGATGTGATTTTCGTTGCACTTCACTGCAGATTGGAGCAGGACACCCACAATGAAGTTTCACCAAGACAGCTGGTGGTGCAAAGCTGAGCAAATGAGAAGAGTCTGAGTGGGTGTCAGGAGATTGGAACTAATAGCTGAATAAATTAGACGTCCAATACCTTCATTACTGAAATGATTTCATCATGAAATAAATGCATATCCTGTGTTTATTTCAATGTGTAATATGAAATTCAAATCTGCTTTTACATATGTATGCAATCAGTTAGTCTTAAATACAGCTGTATTTATTGTCTTAAAGGCCTGAATTTCACACTTACAGGGTACCCGCTTCAAAAACTAGTAGTTATTCACAGAATTTCCAAATACTTGGAGATCTTCTTATATAAACTCTCTCTCTCTCAATCCATTTAATTTGAACATACCAAAGTTGTTGACCAATTCCAGGTGAAATCTGAAGTTTTTAAAGGAAGAAAAACTTGGAACTCCAGGAATACACTACAGAAATAAACAAAGTAGCACCCACAAATAAATGTAAGAAATTTTGGTCTAAAAACATTCTGTCAGAACTTGAAGGTAATGTTTTCTTACAAAAGCTCCTCTTTGACTTTGCCATCAATGTATCACATTTCTTGTCCATTATATATAAATATATCTTTTTTTACCCCAAACTGTCCAGAACAACATGCTTGATGACCTTTCCTCATATAGGCTTTGATCCTATATAACCTTTGAGCACCTGGTTAGTTGCAGATGCTCTGAAATTTGTGCACATGGCTGTTCAAGTCACTTCTTTTCCAGTCCAAGCATTACTGCCAACTATCTCAATCCTGAGTTTCCCTAAACTCAAACAAGAGAGTACACTCCTAAACAAAGCAACGTGCTAGCAATGGTTATTGTGATTAGTCTTCCAGGTTTAAATTTGCAATTTTAAAAACAAATCAATAAATAATATACTTGCTGGATGCAAAGAGCCTGCTATTTGTTACCAGGTACCCACTAACAAACATGCACACTAGAAAGCAACCTAACTGCTAGCAATGTTCTTAAATCATTGTGATACTGAGCAAACAGGTTGCCCAGAGAGGCTCCGAAGTCTCCATCCTTAGAGATATTCAAAACCAGCTATAAGCAACCTGCTTTAGGTGACCCTGCTTTGAGCAGAGGGTTGGACTACATGACCTCCAGAGGACCCTTTCAGCCTCAGCGATTCTTTGATGCAATTTTAAACATAGTGATATTGTTTGTCAGGTTCAAAATACAGTAGCAGTCTGTACTTCTTATCAATATCTCTGATCAGCTAAACTAATACCAAAACAAGACAAAAATAAGCTTCCCAAATACTCTTTCTGGCTATTTATCCCTAGTTAGGCTTTGGCGCCAGGTACTGAAAACAAACCCAAACTTCATTGCAAATTTAAAATTAGCAATAAGAAGAGATCAGACATTCATATGAAGCCTTATTCCCACGCAGAGCAAGTAACGGATATGTATAAGCACGTAAATCAAGCTACCGCAAACATCAGGTTAAAATAAGTTCATTTGAAGTCCTAATATTACTTTCTATGCCATTTCTATGTTATATAATTACAGCAAGAATGGTGATCAAGGTTAGAAATAGTCCATAGAGATCTCATTCTTAGCATCACACAAGAATGAAATAACCTGAGTATCACTAAGTTAAAACTCATGACTCAGGCTTTCAGCTAATGAACACTCAAACAGTTACAAAGCAAATCCACCCCATACCCTTTTCCAAAACACCCACTGGAGATACGAAGAGTCATTTTTATGGGTTTTTTTGCTTAGTTGGTTCTTATAGCAACAAATTTTATTTATAAACATAATAGCACATGAGTATTGTGGTCAGACTATAAAGGTAGCCAGTGAGTGCTTGAAGTCAAGCAAAATGGCAAAAAAGTCACGGTGGGGTTCCTCCTCTTTTTCTATGAGGAGATGAGAACATACTTCTAAACACTGTACAAACGGAGAACCATTACCTTCTTTTTTCCTCAACTTTACCCCCTTTTACTTGTAAGCAGTTTTCCCAAATAGCATGATTTTTTTCACTGAACTTCTTAAGGCCTCAAGTGATCATGATGACACATTGTAACACATCCCATGTTTCAGCATAACGAAGGTAAACTTAATTTTCTGCTCTAGTAGCGAACATCAGTTTAAAAACTACTCACCTCTGTTATATGAGGATTAGGATTGAATCCACACAGGCTGCAGACTACAGTATGACACTGTGTGCACGTGTTGTAGTTGGCCTTTTCTGGAGCATGCAGCAGCAGTTCAGTGGTTGTGCAAAGAGGACAGAAGGTTTTCTTTGGGGCAGACTCAGTGGGTTGGGTTACACTGGCTTGCTTTTGCTGCGAGGGTTTTTCAGGCCCCGGTTGCTGGCCTGGTGGTTTTGTAAGTCCTGGTTGTTGTGGCGGGGGCTTTGTGGCCCCTGCAGTCTGAGAAGATGGTTTTGTAGGCCCTGCCTGTGGTGGCACTTGTTTTACAAGCCCTGTTTGCTGCAGAGGTGGCTTCCCAGATCCAGGCTGCGATGGTGGTTTTGCAGATCCTGTTTGCTGAGCAGATGGCTTTTCAGGTCCAGGTTGCTGAGAAGGCTGTTTTGGAGGCCCTGCTTGCTGGGAAGATGGCTTTACAGGACCTCCTTGCCGTGCCGGCTGTTGAGATGGTTGTTTTACAGGTCCTGGCTGCTGCAATGCCGTTTTTGTGGGAGGTGGTGCTTGGGATGACATTCTAGCATTGTCCGTTTGCTGTGGTGATGGTTTTGTTGGGCCCGATGAAGGTTTTGCAGAAGTTTGCTGTTGAACAGGCTTTGTTGGTTCCAACTGTTGGGGCTGAGATTTTTGTGGTCCTCGTGGCTGGGATGGTTGTTTCGCTTGTTCTAGCTTAGAGTCTGCTGGGTGACCAGGGCCTGGTTTCTGAACTTGCTTTGGTTCCCCAGGCTGCTGCTGAGGCACTGGTTTGGAAGACTCAGTTTGCTGGGGGGTAGGTCTGACGGGTCCTTGTTGTTGAACAGCTGGCTTTGGAGACTGCTGAGCTGGATGTTTTGCAAGGCCCCTCTGCTCCTCAGGTTTCCCTTGCTCTTTTGGGGTAACTTTTTGTTTCCTACCGGCTTCTTCATTGGCTGCATCTGAATCTGATATCAAATCAAAAGGATTGAATTTGTTCACAACTGAAGTGACTGCACTCAATGGATTGGCTTCTGAGAGAAAACTGGGCATCATACTTGGCTTCTGATCTTCTTTAAAATCAGTCCTGGACTTTGATTCCCTTAGACTAATAGAAGAAGGGCTCCGTCCAGGTGCCCGTTGTTCTGTCTTCAGCACATCTACCGTTCTGCTTTTACTTAAACTTGGTGGTCCTGGATCTGGAGGCTTACCTGGTTGCCTGAGATGGTGGCTTGTATCAAGCTCAGGATGTCTGCAGACAGAAAATGTAATAAAATTAAAATAATGCAGAGTACTAGAAAAATAAGATAAAACAAGATATATCTGTGGCCCTGGAAGTGCTCTGGTAACACTGTGAAGTTTCTCAGGTGCTTAAGTGTTTGCAAGACCAAGGCTTATAACATAAGGTGCACAAAAAAAGTATTTAAATAAAAATTATTGTTCTATAAAGGCTTATACAAGTATTCACTCATAGACGGATTTATTATTCAGAAAATAATCTAATAAGACAACAATATTTAACCAAATAATTTTCAGAAATCTGAAGAACTGAAAGGTACCACTTCCTATTTTACCTAAATCCAAATGACTAACTCTCCACTCTATCCCTTGGGATACAAACATAAGGAGACAGAGAAGACTAAAAGAAACAAGAGATGTCAGAAAATTAGCAGATCAAAGCATAGCCGTACAAGAAAAACATTACACAACACAAAATGTTTAGGTACTTGTCTTTTGGCTACCTGTACAAAGTTTGGATATTTCTACAATTCACTATGCAGCAAGGATTTAAACTCCTAAAATCCAAGCACATTAAGGAGTATATGCTTCTTTTTAAAGTATTTATTTTGCCACCCATCCACTCACAAATCAGAAGAATTTTCAATTAGATAAAACAGACACCAGTTCACAGAATTAGTCCTGAAGCTTTCTTTTTTTTAAATAGAACTACTGTAGAGCTTCCTCTCAGCATCACCCCAACAATTCACATTGCCCAGAAATAAAAATAAAACCTCTCATTACGTAAGGATTTTTCCCAGTTCTCTAACAATAATATTTTTCTGTGTTTTCATATAGGAGAAAATAAAAACTAAGCATGTAGGAACCAAAATCATGATCATGTCTTCAGACGTGGCATAGTATTCTACTTGTTGCTATACTTGGCTGCAGCTGGAGGAAATAATATTGTATTCAATGCTATTGCTAAAGGATGTAGTAAAATATTCTATTCAGTGCTATCACTGTGCTTTTGCTGGAAGATACAGTGTTCTCTTCAGTGCCACAACAGTGTTGCAAATACGAAATTTTCAGTTTTCACTTTGGCAGATCCAGTTAACTGTGATCTTGTTTTTCCCCACATGACATTTCTTCTTGGGTATTCATAAGCAAAATCAACAGTCACTTATTACATTTAACTGTATTCTTTAACTAAAAAATAAATAAATAAAAACCTGCATAATTCTGTTTAAGAGTTTTATCAGAATTCTGCAGAATTATATATAGTAGACACACTGAAAAATATATTTTACACTGTTAAAGTTACCACAGGTTTATTATTACTTCTGATTAATATTTAGAGTTTTCATTATATGCCTAGCAACGGCAATATAAAAGGACAAAGCTAACTAATAGCAATTTCTGTCCTCATAAATCTCACAATGTGGGATTTTCTCACAATCTTGTATCTGATTTTTTTTTTGTAATTTAAAAATTGCCACATGAAATGCTTGTTAAGGACAAACTATTTCCAGCCTTCCATAACTCCATTTACTCTTCCCCATTCTTGTAAAATTATTGGCCATAATACTGGGAAGTTTACAACTACAGACTGACATTGAACAATTCTAATTAATCTGGAGAATCAGAAAGCCTCAAAAAAAATAATCTTGGCTTTATTTGACAAGAATTTTCTTATTTTTAAGCCTTCTAAATCATGAAAAACCCACTATTGTTTTAAAGTCTTCAATCCAAACTCAACAAGCAAAATCATTTAGTCCACCCTCACTTAATTCTTTTCTTTTGCTGCTGTTTCTCCTCATTTTGGTCTTGATTCACAGAGCTCATCTTTATTCATTTACCTGAATATTACAGCCAAATCAAAGCTTACTTTGGAGTCAAGAGGAGATTTAACAAAAAGACTATTGGTCTCCTCCTTGAATGTCATAACTATAAAAACCTATTTAAAAAGGCATGTCTTTTTCCCATTCATCAGTATAAATAGTTTTAAAGAGAAGTGCAATAACTACACAACACCAAGATAGTTAGATCTTTTCATATCTACAGAAAAGATACATATAAACTTATGCACAGCCCTAGTGGCTAACTTTTTTTTAAGTCAATAGAGTGATGGCATTAACAAAAATACATATTTATTCTGGAAAATACACCATAAACATACTTTGTAAGTGTGACACTCAGTAAGACTTCTTAGCATTTCCTCTCAAAATGAAGCATTTTTTTTTCTGTTAATGTCTACTGAGAACAACTTAATGAACTGAACCCCCCCTGCCCACAAAAAAAATCCAAAACAAAACAAAAAAAAACCAAACCGCTAACCAGCTGCATTAGATGGCTCATATATTCAGTTTGGACATCTAATCCTTTCAGATGATGTGGAACAATTCTTCAGCAAGTGGACACTGACACAGTTAAGAAGTCATTCAATGAGGCTAGAACAACTGGTACTTGCTTACAAAGTGACTGTGTATGTTTCAGCTAAATCCCCTAACCATGATTTTTCTGAAGACAGGTAATTGAAATAGGATAGAATGATTTCCATAGGTGCTAAGCATCCCAAACTCTGAAACCTAGAGAATAAAATGTTCAAAGAAAAAAAACCAAAAAGGTACATTTGATTTAGGCAGTCTGCTTTAGGTGCTCTAGATCTAAATGCTTATATTAAAACACATAATAAATATTTATTGCATTTATTTAGCTATTGCATTTTTGAAGACTTAAAAGCTCAAAGCCTACAGAAGTCCTAAAAGCTACAGCATGTATTTTATGGTGGTAAACATGCAGCTATATTTCCTGCCAGATACATCACTTACTATTAAGAAGTCTTTAGTTGCAAAAATTGTTACTTCAGGATATCATCAATCATGAGGAATTTGTATACTTCAAGACTTGGGTTGCTTTAGAAGGGGAATGAAAGCATTTAGAATAGGAAATAATTATTAGACTCTCAGGTAAGACTAGATAACAGCTAATGTTATAATGGAAATCACAGGGGAAAAATCCAGTTAACAACATGAAAAAAATCTAACAGACAATGCATAGGGACACTGTCATAATGCTAGGCTATATAAACTGGAAGCCAGAATTCCTGTTTTGATCACTATTTCAGTCACTTAACATTTGGATTGGCATAACCGCGCTAGAAAAAAAAGCTGTTGGGAACTACAGTTGTAGAGCATCATTAAGAGGTATTTTCCACATCTGATTTCTTTGGCCACACCAACTAAAAAAAAAGCTTGAGGATAAGGAATCTGAGCCTCAGCAGGCTAGTTCTTTACTTAAGTTAAAGTGTGGAAAAGGCTGATCCTTAGTCCTCAGTAGAGTCTTATTCCAAGGGTTTGGATCAGATTCTTAATAATTATTCCCATTGTTGGTAGATTCCAACAGCAAAGAGAGGTGTGCAAGATGAGCAAGTAAAACCCCAAAACAGGAGCAGCGACAAGTAGTAACCTCATTACAGTGTGACAGGCACAAAGATGCTATGATGGGAACTGCTACATTCCCACAAGAGAAGCTAGTTGATAGGTTATTGAACTGAATGTTAAAATGTCAACTTTGACTAAAAGTTAAAAGGCCGTAATTCACAAATATAGAGAGACTTTACTTTAAATGGAGAGTGAAAGTATGGTACGCTAACAAGATCAAAGTAGTTTCTGATGTCATAAATATGTTTGTAGGAAAGCAGCCATTTATAAATACAGAAATATTCACATCGCAATGAGCTTAGCCTATTCTAAAACCTTCCAAGGACATTTACCTTACTTTTTACTGGAACATCAGCATGAAACAATAAACTTTTAAAGTCTTTGCTCATAGACTGTTATAGAAGAGTGAATTTTGAGTTTAGTTTCACAGAACTAACCAATATGATTTTTTTTTTTCATTAGCATCTATAGAAGCTGGGTTGAGCCCTGAACCGAATGGAAAATTATATTTTACATACAGTGTTAATACCTGTTTAATAATTATGCCAGACATAAAATAGGAAGATGTGATTTCCAGTTTTAAAAAATGGAGACCGTCATCTCAGGTATAATCCCAATGACTCCAGTAGTTTGCCCAAGGATGAATTTGGTCCCACCCTCCTTGGTTCTCTTCTCCTAGAATTCACTTATATAAACCTGACATTATATAAACTCAATATGCGTTTATCTAGGGTGAGGTCAACACACAAGAACCCTGTTCAACAGTCAGCCGAGGAGGTTCCTTCCTTTCAGCATCCTCCCTCAAGACAAACAGCACACCCGGCCACGGAGACGGAGAGCAACAGAGACGCCGGCCCCGCATGAGGGGCCGGGGCAGCCGGCGGCGGGTTCAGCACCGCGGACAGGGGCACGGGCGGCGAACGGCGGGCGTTGAGCGGGGACGGTCGGCGAGCGGGGACGGTCGGCACCGCCACCGCCGCGGAGAGCGCCGGGCCGGGGCGGGGGAACGGGCTTGTTGCGCTGTTGGGCAGCGAATTTACTACGGGGCAGGGGAAGAAAGGGGAAGGAGACTACCCTGGCCTTCGCAGAGGCACTACGAGGTAAAGCCATCACTATCCAGAACACTGACTCCCGTGGCAATCGGTTTAATCTATTATGTCGCCTTTCTGTCCCCTTTCGACAAAAAAAAGGAAAAAAAAAAAGAAGAAAAAAAAAAGAACAAAAATAAGGGGGAAAAAATAGACCGAAGCAGACCTCCTCAATCCACGACTACCTAATGAAGCCAAACGATAGTTGCAGAGCTTAAGAACTGGCAGAGCGATGCCTAGCAAATACATCATGCCCACAAGCTTTGAAAGCTCCTACAAAAATCTCTTCCTGCAGAAGGAGAAGCTTACAGAGCCCACCAGCCCTGGGGAGAGCTTCCCTGGCTACCAGTATCTGAGCCGTGGGGCACTCCAGCCCCGTAAAGCGCACACACACACACACACACACACACACACAGAAACGTCGCCTGCAAATCTCTCCCCTCCCTAGACACACAAACTACCCGTGCTCCGGAGCGGTGCGAGGGGAGGGAAGGGGAGCGGGCGCAGCCCACTGGAACCGAGGACCGCCGTTATTATTAGAAACCACCGGAGTGGGAAAAGCTGGAGAGTGCAGGCTCCCGTCCCAGTGCCCGCACTCGTGCAGCCGCCCCCTTCCCTCCCTCAGCCAGCAAAACGCAACGCCTGCTCCCGATGCGGCGGGCCCGGCTCGTATTGCGACTCGCCCCCCGCCCCACCGCGAGAAAGACGGAGAAGGGGGGGGGGGGGCGGGGGGGGGCGGTGGGGAGGAAGGGAGGAGCGGGAGAAGGGAGATTTTCCGTGCATGCCTTTGCATGGGAGGCGGCTCCGCGCCGGCGAGGTTCCCTCTGGGCAGCCCCTGCGCCCTTGACATGACAGCGGCGATCTGCCTCCTCTCCTCCTCGCTCAGCTGGCTCAGGTCCGCCTCCACCCCGGCCGGGACCAGGCGCTCCAAGGGGGCCGCGGGGCCGGCGCCATCCCCGCCTGCCGCCGCCGCCCCTTCGGGGAAGGCGCCCAGCCCTTCGCCTCCTTCCAGGCTCGCCTCGTTGCCCATGGCCGCCGCCGCCGCCGCGGCTCGCCGCTCGCCGCCTCTCCCCTCGGGCGCAGACCGGGCGGGGCGGAGGGTGGGGGGAGAAGGCGGGGCGGCTCCGCTCCCCAGCGGGCGGAGCGGCGGGCGCTCGGGGCTCCGCGACCGCCACCACGGCCCCGCGCGGCGGCAGCGTCGGGGCCGGGCTCGCTGGCCGCCGCCGCCACCGCGGCTGCCGGGGAAGTGCGGCGCCGCCAACCGCCCGCCGCGCCGCGCTCCGCCGCCCCGCGCGGCGCATGCTCCGGGCGGCTCCCCCGCGCACACCGCCGCCCCGCGCCCCGCCCCGCGCCCCGCCCTTTAAAGGCGCCGCGCACACCCACACCCGCCCGGTCGGCGGCCGCCCGCACCGCCCCACCCACCCGCCGGCGCTTCTCGAGAGAGCGGGCGGGTCCCGGCCGCGGCGGGGGTCCGGCGCCCACCCCCGGCCGTGCTGCCTCCCGGTCTCCTGCCCTCTGCGACTCAGGGCGTGCTCGCAAGCGGCCGAAGCTTGACGGAGCCCGGCTGGCCCCGCGCAGGGGGCAAGGGAGGCCGGCAGGCGCGGTCGGAGGACGCCCGTGCGAGCGAGCCCCGCAGAGCAGAGCCGACGAGGTCAGGCTGCTCAGGGCCACGAGCGGCTGAGCTCCGAACGTCGCTAGGGATGGAGATTTCACAGCCCTTCTGGGCCCCTGGCCCAGCATTTGGCCACCCTCATGACGGGCGGCTCCGGTATGTCAACGTCGTTCCGGGATCCGTGAGCACCAAACTGGACACAGTCTCACAACTGCTGAAGATATTGGGAAGAATCACCTTCTTTAACCTGCCGGCTGCACTTGAGGTAGCACAGCCCAGTCTGCCGCTGGAATTCTTCATCACGACGGCATGCTGCTGAAACATGCTCACCTTCTCATCCACCAGGACTTTTTCTGCACCGCTGCTTTTGGGCCAGCCTGTCCTGGCGCATGGAGTTATTCCATCCCAGACGCAGGACTCCGCACTCGCCTTTGTTCAACTTCACGAGGTTCCTGCCAGCCCATCCTCCTGCCTGTCAGGGGCCCTGCAAGCAGCAGCCCTGCCTTTCAGCGTATCTACCGTTCTCTAAGCTGGCATCATTCACAGGCTTGCTGAGGGTGCATTCCATGCCTTTGCCCACATCATTCACAGAGACATAGAATATTGCTAGTCAGAAAGGTACAACTAGTATCAGGCCGCCAGTTGGACTTGAAACAACTAACCGTAACCCATCTGAGCCTGACAGTTCAGTCTAGTTTTCACCCACTGTACAGGTCTCACTAATTTGTCTATAAGGATATCATAGTTGATTGTGCTGAAAGCCTGGTGGAATGTGATTTGCCTGGGGTAAACACATGCTGTTTCCAATAACCTTCCTGTCCTTCGTCTACTTGGTCATGACTTCCAGGAGGATTTGCTCTGTAACCTTCCCAGGGAGGGGACTAGCCACATTAGTCTAACTGCCTTGTAGTTCTCTTGTGGATCCCCTTTCTCGAAGGCAGGTGCAGTGCTGGCCCTTTCTGGTCACTAGGGAATTTCCCAATAACCTTTTGAAGATGATAGAATGACTTTCCAATAGCATCAGCCAGGTCCCTCAGCACCCTTTGATCCACCCCATCTAGTCCCATGAGCTTCTGCATATCCAACTGATTTAAGTGCTTTCTGTCTTACTCTACTACAGGTCATGCTTCACTCCCACATACTCTGACGCTCAGCTCAGGGACCCAAGAGACTTAGAGGACAAACCTTACCCATAAAAGCCATGGCAAAGAGCCACTAAGTACCTCCGCTTTTCTATGTTCTTTGTCACTTGTTTTCCTGCCTCATTGATCGGGGGCCAAATTTTTCCCAAATCCTGCCTAGAGATCTTACTAAACTGTGGCTGTATTTTGAATATTCTAATGTGTCTGTTAAACAGCTAGATCTTCACAAATATCAGCTGTTTTAGCTACAGGGATGTGGCAGCGTTTGGTGCTCTTGCTTGTCTCCTTCTTTAGCACCAATACTATTTTTCTCCAGACACAGCTGTATGCAGATCAGCCCCCAAAATGACCTACATAAGGATGCCTTCCAAATATTTATAGTACTCTTGAATTGTAACCATCAGAGATCATTTTTTTCCAGTACTGTTTCACAATTAATGATTAAACTAGTAGCAGCTGGGGGCTTCCTGCTGTATGGGGCTTGCATGGCAAGGTTTTGGTAGTGAGGGGGGGGCTACAGGGGTGGCTTCTGTGAGAAGATGACAGAAGCTTCCCCTATGTCCAATACAGCCAATGCCAGCCGGCTCCAAGACGGACCTGCCACTGGCCAAGGCCGAGCCCATCAGTGATGGTGGTTGTGCCTCTGGGAGAACAAATTTAAGACAGGGATAAAAGTTACTGTGGAACAGAAACCACAGCTGGAGAGAGGAGTCAGAACATGTGAGAGAAACAGCCCCGCAGACCCCCAGGTCAGTGCAGAAGGAGGGGGAGAAGATGCTCCAGGCACCGGAGCAGAGATTCCCCTGCAGCCCGTGGGGAAGACCACGGTGAGGCAGGCTGTCCCCCTGCAGCCCAGGGAGGTCCACGGGGGAGCAGATCTCCACCTGCAGACTGGGGAGAGAGGACCCCACGCCGGAGCAGGGGGATGCCTGAAGGAGGCTGTGACCCCGTGGGAAGCCCGTGCTGGAGCAGGCTCCTGGCAGGACCTGTGGCCCCGTGGAGAGAGGAGCCCACGCTGGAGCAGGTTTGGTGGCAGGATTCGTGACCCCGCAGGGGACCCACGCTGGAGCAGTCTATGCCTGAAGGACTGCAGCCTGTGGAAGAGACCCATGCTGGAACAGTTTGTGAAGAACTGCAGCCCATGGGAAGAACTCATGCTGGAGAAGTTTGTGGAGGACTGTCTCCCATGGGAGGGACCCCACAGTGGTGCAGGGGAAGAGTGAGGAGTCCTTCCCCTGAGGAGGAAGAAGCAGCAGAGACAACATATGATGAGCTGACTGCAACCCCCATTCCCTGTCCCCCTGCACCACTGGTGGGGAGGAGGGAGAGAAAATTGGGAGTGGAAGTTGTGCGTGGGAAGAAGGGAGGGGTAGGGGAAGGTGTTTTAAGATTTGTTTTTATTTCTCATTATCCTACTCTGATTTGATGAGTAATAAATTAATTTTCCCCCAAATTGAGTCTGTTTTGCTCGTGATGGTAATTGGTGAATGATCTCTCCCTGTCCTTATCTTGACCCACGAGCCTTTTGTTATTTTTTCTCTCCCCTGTCCAGCTGAGTAGGGGAGTGATAGAGTGGCTTTGGTGGGCACGTGGCACCCAGCCAGGGTCAAACCACCACACATACTTTTCTCTCAAGTGACTTTAAGTTACATATCAAAAGAACAGCTCAGCAGAGAACGTGAGAAAGCACAGAGGGAAAATCCTCTAAATGGAGTAGCATGACAGAGGTGGATGCCTATTCACACGATGTTCTAGGTAAAGACATCAGAGAGGCCTGTGGAAGAGGTGACACAACACAGTCACACCTGAATGAAGGTGGATTCACTGGGCATGTGAAGGAAAGATAAAATTTCAGTTAAAGGTTTTAGACTGAGGCAAATACACATCCCTATTCATTTAGCACAAGTGAACATCATACTTAGGTATGAATAGATGTGCAAAGTGCTGCTTCATGGAAGAAGGAAAATGCACAGCAAAGACAGGGAAAGAGGTATTTAATCATTGAAAGCTTTTGTTTTTCTGATACATACTAATGTAAGCATTCATAGGCACTTAAAAATACACATATACTTAAATATTCTGTGGAGGGTGGTATTCCTGTCCTTTAGCTGGGTAGTCTGGAAGTTTATTAAGTTCCCAAATGCAATTTTTCTAAGCAAACCAACCCCCCGTGTTTCTTTATTCAAAGCCAAATAAGTAACTAGAGCTTTTGACTCGGACCTAGAAGTCATCTTATGTTTAAGAACAGATGGCATATGTCAGATATAGATGCAGACAAAACAATTGAGATCAAAACACATTAAATTCACTCAATAAAACAGTTAAAACTGGGGAAATATCAGTTCTGCTAGAGCTTACTGATCAAAACTATATACACTGTTCCTATTTCACTGTTAACATGTCCTGAGATAGAAGATAGGAGGAAAGAGACATACAATGCCTAACGAAGTAAGCTGAGCCCAAATGGAGGCACAGGTTGAGAAATGACCTGTGGTGGGAAGTTCACTATTGGCTTCACTGGAGCCAAGGATGTCACCTTAAAATGGTTATGATTGCAAATATCTTAGGGATTTTTGTGGAAACTGGCTCTTTTCACAATTCTGTGACATTTACCTTTTCTTACGAAACAGCATGAAATCAATAGTTATCTTGCCCAGAAGTCCCACTGCAGGCCTGTTTTCCCTACATCCCATAATTTCCACATCTTTCTCCCTATATACTTCACAGTCTGTCCAAAAGTGACACCAACTCTCTCAATTTGGTTTTACCAATGAAACTCACAAACTATTAAGGCATAACATTCTGTTGTAGCAAGGAAAGAAGAGTTATCAAATTAATCAGCCTTTTTCTTGAAAGTCATAAAGTCTAACTTGCAAGAAACAGCTTGGTGGTGTCAGGCTAAATACCCTTATTAAAAAAAAAATTATTTTCTTAATCACTAGCACTGAAAAATATGATTAAAACCCTTCAGAGATAAAACTGTCTTTTAAAAAGTACATGCAAATGAGAACTCTGTGTGTAAATTTAGAGACAGAGATATAGAAGCAAGTTGCCTTCCCTTAGATACTAGGTAATATAAAAAGGATAATCATGAACAGAGGCAAAACCAACTACCCTTTGAGGGCTCGCTTACAGTTTTTGTAGAATTTTCGTTGTATCTGAATCCAAAAATAGATCAGCACAATACACAAACATTTATATATTTTACAACATTAAGTCCATGCATGGTATTATTATCCCTGAATAAAAAAGGCACAGTATATTTGAAGTGATGTAACTTCATTCAGGCTAAGGACTGTGCTATATCATTAAGGCAGTACTTTCATCTGGGCCTGACCAGTTTGGTATGCAAACTAGATGCATCAGATCTCCAAAGGAGCCAGTCCAAGCTAGAGCTGAGTAGGCAGAAGCAGCACAAGGACGCTAGTTCATCTTTTGCCAGTGCTGAATCTGATCTGGGGCAAGTGAATCTCAGTTAAGTGTGTATCTTCAGCACTAAAATGAGTGCTTGAAGTTAATTTACTGATTAACAACACTGAAGACATCCAACCTTCTCATCAGCAGGCTACTTAGTATAGATGTACTCTTTACATTTTAAAGGGGAGAGAAAGCCATTTAGTGCATAGAACTTGGAGAAGTAATGCTAAGATCATCAGAAGAAAGGAATAAGAGGTCAATAACACTTTGGCATGAGCTGGCAAAATGGGAGGGGAAGGAAAACTCTTATATCTTAATAATATGCCTGGCATTATGCCCAGATAAAAGTGAAGGAGGAAGAATATGTGTTAATCATTAATGATTAACAGAGGCTGTACTGATCAGTACTACAAAGGAAGGTAAACTTAAAGAGGAGCTAGAATTTGCATAAACATATTTATAACACTTTACACATTAATGATTTCATATTCTAATTCGTACAAATACCTGGCTAAATGTTACAGTGCCTCTATCACATTTACCTACCCCATTTCTGAGATACAGAGACTGTGGAGGGTACTTTGAGTTTAAAAGACACAGCTAAGATGCATCCAACAGTTCAGTCCATCTTCTATA
Source organism: Buteo buteo (assembly GCF_964188355.1). NCBI lineage: Eukaryota > Metazoa > Chordata > Aves > Accipitriformes > Accipitridae > Buteo > Buteo buteo. The sequence continues at coordinate 10,290,051 of NC_134174.1, read as the reverse complement.
CAGAATGAGCAATGCCTTTTAATGATAGCTCTTTCCAGACAGTTAAAACAATACATTTGGTAAATATTTTTAAATATATAAAAATAAAGGAAAATACGGAATACCACAGTGCAGTCTGTTGCACAACTATGCTTGCTGTCCTCTCCTATTCACCATCTCAGAATGCAAGTGAGCACACTGCACCAGAGATTAAACGGGGGGAACACAGTAAAATCATGTTGAATCAATGTACTGAATGGAATTTGTCCAATACAAAAAGCTTGATTAAGTTTTTAAAGGACAAAATAAAAGAGTATGAACATGTTTTCTGGAAAAATGTTGTGCAACACCTAGAAAGTAATAATTTCAAATATAACATATGTTATGTCTATATAAATGCATAAGCCAAAAGCACATGATGCTTTAAACTGCACGTTTGTGTTTGCACCTGTATGTGCCACTGTTGCACTAGTGTACTAGGCAGCTCACTGGTGCAGGTTATATGAAATACCTGTTAAGGAGTGGAAACAAATGCATACACAGTCTGCACTAAATGGCTGTATGCTCTAAAACAAGAACACAGGAGAGTAAGGCTTCTTCTCTCACAAGTACTAATTCTGTATCAAAACTTCTCTTACCTACATACCTACATAAGGACTGCACAGCAACGTTCTTCAAGATCATAATGAACCTCCAGTCTCATCTGACTTACTAGTCACCAAAACAACCAGTAAATGGTGATAACAAGGTATCTTGCAAAGCATTGTGTATTCCTCTTCTATTCAAATACCTATTACTTTTCTCTCTCTACACAGAATTTTCTATTCCATCACTTCGTACATGCAGGTTGAGAAACCAGTGGAACAGTGAATTACCCTGTTCCAAAGATCCTGCAAAAAACACCTACTTAAGGAAGAAAAAAAATAAAGACTGAATATAGCATTCAAAATCCCAGGTAAGAGAAAACACCCTGGGCAGAATTATTTGCAGTATTCCAGAGTTCCCGAATGGCTGTTTTTTTGGGATACCATGCACTCTGATACAATGCCATTAATGTTACAGTGTCCTATTTATTATTAAACAAATCACTTTTGAACAGCCACTGAAGATACTTTAGCCTCATTCTCATCAGTCCAATCGAAGCAGAATTAGTAGATGCACTTTATCCCAGTGAATAGGCAGTGCATAGACACCTGTCTAAGTTATCCTAGCAATCTCACAAACATATTTGCTTGCTTAAACAAAACAAGAAGGTCTGCCAACTGCCTACAGCACAGCAATACTGATATGCTCACAATATGGACTCCCACAGTATAGATTAGTCACAATGTTAAAAATCTTATGTTTATTTGCAATCAGTGCTTCTAATACACAAATAGTGATTTGCATCTTAAACTGAAAAAATGGGACAAAAAAGCCCTTAATCTCAAAGTCTGTATCCTAAACCACTTGCAACAACAGCAATATGTAATTTTGTCCTGTCGTTCTCCACTTACTTTCTCGAATTTGAGTTTATCCACCTGCAGCAGTTGAGTACAACTAATAGTGGTACACAAAGAACTCAATTTTTATTTGGTTGTACAGTGAAACTGTCATAGCTGGGGTTTTTACAATTCAAGAGCAAAAGTAGTCAGTTAGGAAGAACCTAGGGAAAGATTTGAACCATCACTAGCATCAAATTATGGTAGATCGTATTAGAATAAAGTAACTGTTCCCTTTATTCATTTGGGTTTGCATCAGTACGTGTAACAGTGAGATTCTCAGGATCTTTCTCTTAGGATTGTTGTTAGTAAAATAAGAGTGTTTTAATTCCCCTAGCAGTTATCTCTTTTATACCCAGAACACAGTAGGTACTTAAACTGAAAACTTCATAGCCTAAATAGAGGAAAGTCTTGTTAGTGAAGTACATATTTAGATTACATGTTCAGGTCCTGCCTGTGCCACAGAGCACAGGCTTTCACTTTAAACACAATCTTATTTTTTTTTCCTTCTAAATTAGATAATCCATGGGGGAGAGAGGAGAGTGGATGTTAAGATTCATTAGGGCTATCAAAAATAGTTTATTTGGATCTTACTTAAAATAGGATTGTCAAGATGAAACCTGCCTTACTGTAAGTGTCATCTATAACTAAATATTGGCCAAGGCCACCATTTCCAAGGATAAGTGATTAAAGTTAAGCATCTGTGTCCTTCTTTAGGAGCTCACATATAGAATGATAAACAGGGATGCAGAGCATACAATTCCAGTAGGTACTGCCGGTTGCCTTCCATGTATTAAGTGGCACATTGTAGACAATGTTAAATACACATTAACTAGGTTTTCTGGCATTAGCTACCAACTGGCTTTGTGGTAGAACTAAAGAAAAAAAAAAGAAAAGGTTTATCTTTGATTTATAAAGTCCTTCTTAGAATGGGTTTTGGATACTGTTCATTTCATGTAAAATAAACAGCAATCTTTATCCCAGAAAGTATATCTATTCAGGACTAAGAAAGTTTACCCTTCTTTTCAGGTATGTACTTAGAGGCTTTATACTCTTGACACTAGAAATAGCTCCTAGCTCATAAAGGAACATACGGAAACAGAGCTACATCCCAAATACCTTGATTTTCTCATTTAGTCCAAAACCAATCTTAGAACGGGTGGGAAGGAACCTTTGAAGGTCACCTGGTCCAACCCGTTTCTCAAAACAAGGCCAACGTAGATTAGGTTGCTCAGAGCAGCTTTTAGTCGAGTTATTTCCAAGGATAGAGATTTCAGTCTCTCTGGGCAACCTCATATCTAATCAGAATTCCTTTTGTTGCAACTTGCTTCAATTACCTCTCATCCTTTCACTATGCACCTTGGGGATGAGTAAAGGGTCTATTTTCTCTGTCTCCTCCCAGTAGGAACTTGAAGATGGCAATAGGATTCACCCTGAGCCTTCTCTTCATAAGGCTGAACAAACCTCTCCCTCTCAGCCTCTCCTCATAGGTCAGGTGATCCAGTCTCCTAACAGTCTGCACAACCGTCCACTGGATTTGTTCCAGTTTGTCAATATCTTTCTTAAGCTGAGGAACCCAAACTTGGCCACAGCATTCCAGATGCAATATAACAAATGCTGAGTAGAAAAGAATAATCAATTCCCTCAATCTCTTGGCTAAGATACAGCACAATATCCTGTTGACCATCTGAAATGCAGGACTTTGCACAAGTCCTTCCTGAATTTCATGAGACTCATGTCAGCCCATTCCTCCAGCCTGACTAGGTCTCCTTGAATGCCAGGCTTGCCTTAGAGCACATTGACTTCATCTGCCATCTGTGTTTGTACTGATCACACACGCTTGGCCTTGCTACTGGGTGGACTTCAAACAGGGAACCACAGCAGCTTTAGCTCTAGTGGAGTGGGAGGAAAACTCCCTCGGGTCCTGAATCCACTTCTCTTAACAGTTTTTGCTCTCTATAAATAAACATTCAGATTATCAGAGTCCTTATCAGCATTTTTCCACTAAGCAATTAGATTCTAGGGTAGGATTTAACTAAATTGGAATGCTTAGATTTAAGTACCTACAGACACTACATGTGAGCTAAGTGTTCAGACTCCCCTTGTAGTTGGAGGAGAGCCAGTCCATACAACATAAAGGGGGAGTCAGGTGAATAACAGATTGGATTCAGTTGCGTAAACATGTTATATGCCACTTAGACTTCAGCTGCCAATGCAGAGAGATGGAGATCTTTTATAAGATATATAATTTATTTTATAAAATCTCAGTCATATCTGCCAGCCCTACCGTAAGGCTTATTAAATGGCATTACGTATCTACCTGGGGACACATGACTCAAGGGAGCAGTGTATACCTCAGAAAGTTAACCGGCTTGGTGTAAGCTTCCATTAACTAAATGGGAAGCCAGACAGCCAACTTGCTTAAAAATTACATGTCCCCATGCCTTCGGCTGAATCTCAGTTTGTCTTCTTGAAAGCTAAAGTTTATAAGCCTTTCTTATAAGTGCTCTCTTATAGTACAAGCCCCTGGCAGATACATCCAGTGCAAATAACACCTGCAGTTAAGATCAAGAACACATTCTAAGCTTCACAGAAAAGTCTTTGTAACAGCTTGAGGCATGGAAGAAAAGGACTATGTGAACTGTTTCAAATACTACTTCTGAAAAATGATCAAGCCACTCATGGGCCAGGTGGCAGGAGCATATTTTTACAGATTTGTTGGAACGTTTGCAGTATCACAGAATGACAGACTGTCTGAGGTTGGAAGGGGCCTCTGGACCATATGGTCCAACATCCCTGCTCAAGCAGGGCCACCTAGAGCTGGTTGCCCAGGACGATGCCCAGACGGCTTTTGAATACCTCTAAGGATGGAGACTCCACTGTGTTCCAGGAATTCAGTGGAATACCATTTAAAAAACTTGATGTTTCACAATAATATAGCACCAAAGTCACAAGCATGCCTATGATCTAATTCAGCTACAGGGTTTCCCAAAGCAGTAACAACAACAACAAAAATACAGTCACTTCAGAGAACAGATTATGGAACAGCAGCAAACACACTATGAATAAAAATATCCAGCTCATTTCTCGTACCAGCCTGTTACATAAAGATTAGTATCTAGCTAAAAACATAACTTAAAGAGTTGTAAATTACTACTATAATCTAATCCAGTTTAAAATAAACCTCACCCATATAGGCTTAACTATTTTTTCTATTGCATCCATTGATTTTAGCCTCTCAGATCAGCTCTCACCAGCTGACACAGAATTTCCACTTTAACAGAACTCACTCATATAGCACAGAGATGCTAGGAGTTGTAGCAGATTTAGTGAAGTTTCTTAACAGTCCGTAAAGTCTTTTGGACTAATTCACACAAAGAAGTTCTGAGGCTATGAAGACAGATGAATCTACATTTTCAGCTAAAACAAGCAAATATTCTCTCCCACACAGATCCTCTCCCCTCTTTCATCTCATCCCTCCTTCTCCCCCTCCTCTGCTGCCCTGAAGTATCTACAAGTCATCATTCCATCTATCTATAATTCCCTTAACACCCGTATTACATTTACAAAAATACAAGTAAAAATAATCAGCTATAACTCAGAAGCCATAGAAAGAAGAGAATCAAAGAGTAGCAGAGCACTCCCCCAAGGTTCTGGTAGGAAAGGTGGAGTATGACCTTACTGAGTTCTCAACTTTGCCCATTACCACAGCTTCTTTGATAGTCCTATGATTGTAGAGAAGACTAAAATATTTTATCATGCAAATAATGGATTTATGCAAAGATTTAGCGTAAATATGCACCTATAGGGTCTATGCTAAATAAATGGATGTTCTCTCCTTTCCTTCACGTTCTTCCTGTTGACCTACAAAAGTGACTTTTAAATTCAAGATTCATCTTTGTAAAATATGGTCTAGATGCTTTTTAGGCCTTCCAATAGGATACTTTCTGAGTTTGCCTGCAGCAAAAACATAATAGAAGAAAAGCCCTACAAATTTGAATGTTTTCCTCCGAATTAAAAAGGTAATTCTCTCCCAGTTTCATTTACACACCAAGATTTCATAGACAAATCCTAGTACAGCCAAGTTTGCTATTAACTATGCACCCCAGAACTAAGAATTCACAAAATAAAATAAGATTAAGGAAATCTACAACATAGCCAAGATTCCACATTCGTTAAAGATATTGCCTTCTAGAAGCAACTCCAGAGCAGCAAATCAAAACTCTTAAGAGACCAAGCTTTAACAACTGCCAGTAGTCTTAGGTTTGAACTTACAGCTCTTTCTGTATCTTAGCTTTCCATGATCTTGACTCAGTACTTACCTAAGGACTAGCTACATTTTTTCTATGGTATTTTATTTTTTTCAAATCCCTTCCTAGATAAGTCCCTCCCTAAATCCTCAGCAGAACTTCCTGACCCACTCACTTGCCTTTGGTAAAGCTATGGATGTGCTGAATTATTCAGCTGATTGATAGAAATTTTTTCTTTGCTTCCATGGGGATCACACAAATACAAGAGGGCTACCACCTTGCCTTATTTGTTGCATTTTTGCCCTACACTGCCTAGGACATCAACTGAGCAGTTATCTATTCTCATTCTCAAATTTCCTATAGGCAACAAGGAAAGCCATAGGAAGCTTGAGCAGAAAAAAAACAGATGGGGGCGGGGGGGGGGAAAGAGATTTGTACACATAAAAGTGATAAGTAAAAGTTAGTATTCTTGGCCAAAACACTGTAGGCATAAGCATAAAATTTCCTTTACAGGGTCAACAGGCTTGTATATAGCATTAAAATAAAAGTTTCAAAGGCCAGTTCAATTCCAAACTCCTACTCTTGTCACTCAGCTTCTATTGATTTCCATTTAAAACTCTCATTTTGTATTTACATTTAAGAAATTTTCTGTAAATTAATTGCAAGTAGTCTAAGTCTTGGTGCCTTTAATAAATTTTGATCAAAACTGAATTTGTGGTACAAATTTACTACTTAATAAGTACAATAAATGGCAAATGAAATATTTCTTCACCAGATGTTTTCAAGATCCTGGAAATTTCTAGAATTAGTAATTATCTTTGGCAATGAGGCTCACAATACTTCCCAAAAGATCAAAATACCTTACTTGACAGTATTTTTAAGACCATTTTTCCTAAGTCCATGAAACTTCAGGGATGCAAAACAGTAGCGTTTAGCAATATGACAAATTGGATAGCACCCTTCTATGTACACTTACAGAGAATATTACACAACAGTTAAGACTGTAGTAGTAGAGTTGAAATAGTTATTTTTTTCTTCAGTTCTTATTCCCATCCTTGTTTGTCCTGATAATTGCTTCTTCTTTTTCTTTCCCCTTTCTCAAGTAAAAACTTGAAAGACAATTATTTTGTTGTTCATGAACACCTCCGAGAAACATCACTCTCTCCATAGTGTGAAGTTATGGTTTAACTCTTTGTGTATAAATAGTATTCATGATGCTCTAAAACCCCTCACAGAACTGCTGATCCCACTGTTAGAGGACACAGCCAGAAAAAGGTAATCCACACAAGTAATAGAAATTTTAGCATAACCCTAAAAATTTAGTATACATTTTGAAAATACTAAGAAGCAATCTAGCTGATAATATTTCCCATTGGGACAAGCAAAAAAGCCATACAAGCAGTGTTTAATTATAACTTATTATCTACAATTAACCTATTTTATAAAACAATGAATTATAATGAGAGATTATGTTATATAAGACTACAATGCCCTTTAATGTATTATAAACTGCTATGAAGATAAAAAGAATTTGTGTTGCTTATCTGTCTTCTAGCATGTGATTTTTATGTACCTGTACAGACTTTTGATATTTTTCAAGGAATAAGCAACTCCTAATACACTATTTTTTACCTCTCTGCCAGAAGTGTCTTTCTTACCATAATTTAAATAAAGTTGGGACCAACAGTACTATCACTTAGGAATTCCACAAAGGAAATCTAAAACAGATGGTTAGTTAGCTGCTACTAGTAACTGTTCAGCTCCTGAGAAGATTTTTTTTTTTAATTATAAATGGTACTTACATTCACAATTCAATATGGAAAAAGTGCCCAACATGAAAAAATGTAACTAATAAAAGAATTGCTTACCTTAAACTTCAGCTTTCCTTGCGATCTTGATTTTTTTTTGTCTTCATATCTAGTGGCTCCAGGTAGCAGTAGAATGAGAATTGCCTGTGTCCCTGTGAATGTCCAGAGCAAAGAGGTTAGTCTGTGATATATTGGTCTCTCTAATCTCTTCATATCCTCCCTGGCGCAACTGAGTATTTTGTGTAGCTCTTAATACTGAACACAGATTGCAAAATCAGTGATTCCAACTCAGTGTAGCAGGAGAGTAATTTGATTCCACATACTGTTTTATAACGTAACCATCTTATATAACGTTCAGCCTATTCAAGATATATTTTACAAAGGAAACCATTATTTTCAGGGCAGGAATACACCAGTGTTATACCTTTGATTGTGTCCTTGACTATTTTATTATGTAATGTTTCAAACAATCCTTTTAACTTAGAAAACTATCAGTAATATAATTAATGCAGTTACAGGCAGCATGTGAACAAAAAAGATTTAGAACATAGCTGGCCCTGATCCAAAACCTTTTGCCACATGCCCTACTGTCACACACGCAAACCCAGCTCTGGACTGCCGCCAGTGCACACTTACCTTTCCTGTCTGAGCTGTTGTCTAATGCTCTCTTATAACTGATAACCACCATTCCTCAAGCAAGCTAAGGGAATGAGCTATGGAAGGAGATGGGATTTCTCATTCAGTTAGCAACATATCTGTGTGGACTGTTTTTATCAGTGTCATACATTAAAAAAAAAAAAGTTTTAATGGCTCTACAACTAGCAAAATATGTTTGTTTTCTTCACAATAACTTCCCCAAATTATTTGCCAACTTCTGCAAACTCTTAAATTCATTGAAGGGGCAAAGCTTTTTAATATTCACAGTCTAATATTTTTTACCCACTTTGGGGTTTTTTCCCCTCAATTCTCAGTTAGTAGAATTGAAACCAACAAACCCAAACCATAGCTGGAATGAGCTGACCTAGCATGATTGCTTCCAATAGACCAAAGCAGATTACATCACATGAGGATTATAGATTAAGATTACTGTGCTGATTGTGCCAATGCCTATGAGGAGTTCAGATTATTTTTTTTTTCTTTACTGTAGCTTTAACATTTGGGTTGGTTTATTCAGTGTGTTTTTGCATGTATTGTTTGGTCTGTGCATTTGTTATATCTTGTTTCCAGTGGAATGAAATTTAGTGTGACAGTTGTTTTTTTATTTCTACCAACCTCCCTCATACAAATCCATAATAGGTGTTACACATTCTAGATGGGTCTTAAGTAGCTCCTATAGACAGAAAAGCAGATAGTGCTGGAATGACAGTCCCAAAGCTGAGATTCAAATGAGGTGGCTTCTTTTTTTACTGTGACACAAAACTGTCTGCGTGAGCAGTACCTAATCCTTTAGAGACAGATATCCTATTGCTGAAATACCTTTAAAGTCTGACCCTGCTTTAGATTATGCCCAGATATACCCATATATATGTACACCCATAGAAGACAAAAACTCACACTACGCACATGTGCAAGCAAATTTTCTGTTAATATATAAAAAGCATTTAATATATAAAAAGCATTTAAATATTGTGAAAATTCCTATAAAAAGTTATAATATTTTCCCTGATCACATAATCACGTGGTTGAAGCTTATCTTAGACAACTACAGTGTAAAGATACTTACTTTTGTTTTGCTTTAACTCTGATAGTGACCTTTCAATATATTCTGCAGCTACATGCAAAATAAATAATGCTAAAACTTATGTACATTGGGCAAGGGAGATGTCCTTGCTCTCTGCGAGCAACAGCTCTTCCAAATCATTCACACTGCATTCATTAGTAATGTCACATTTTAACACAGTTCAGCAGCTGAGTAATAGTTTGAAGAGAGTTTCTGATAGCCCATCATTATACAAGCCAGACAATTGATTAGTTGTCTCCATTGACTGAAGCTATCAACTTTGGATTGGCAAGCTGAAACATTAGGTGACATGTTTTCACCTCAATAGTCTCCTGGCCAGTTTCTTACGTTTCTGTTGAAACTAGTAACTTCAAATTGGTTTTCAGGATCTGCTGATTTCCTGTCTCTGGAGTTTGTTGAAGTGGTTTTATGCATTTTCTTGGACTCAGGTCTGGATCAATACTACAGTTCAGTACAAGGCAAATGGCTGCCACCTTGAAATGTTCAAATTTGTTGTGTTTAGCAATCAGGTCTGTCACACTTTGCAGAGCCAAAGCAATATTCTTCAGGTCTGTATTTTCACTGCAATAGCTATAACAGACCACTAAGACAAATGGGGAAAAAAACCCCAAACTATGAAATCAAGAACAGCAAAAATAAGGTTCTGTCTTCAGCTCAGAACTTTTGTTTAAAAATTTCACTTCTGCTTCTAATGTATATGCACAGTAGAAACATGTCATTCAGAAATCATGTTAAATTTGCAAATACAACATATCCAGTACCTTCAAAATCCTGAAGACTTTGTGTTAACAAAAGTGGATCAGAATCTCCATATATTCTGTGTAACTTGGGTCCAAGAAATTTAACTTCAACATTTACACATCTGTGCATTAAAACATAATAAAGAGCAAGTCGAAACAGAAAATACTGAATTGTCTTACTATCAAGTTTATTGTGACACTTGAGTAAATCACATTCATAGCTGTATTATCACTGTGCACTTTTCAGACTATATTTCTATCAATTCTAAAAGGCCAGCTTCTCCCCCAGCACCTTACTGACCCTTATTTTCCTTTAAGAAATTGCTTAATTTCCTTTTAATGTCATACATACTCGTATCAGGTGTCTGCGCCCAGGTGCTGGCAGCGGGGGCTGCCGGGCGGCCTCTGTGAGGAGCAGCCGGGGCTGCCCTGTGCTGGACACGGCCGGTTCCAGCCGGTTCCAACCCGCCCACCACAGGGCACGGCCGAGCCCCGCAGACAAGATGGCGGCGCCTCAGGGAAAACGTGCTTAACAGAGGGCAGACAATGCCACACAGGCAGAGGAGGAGTGAACAGAAAAGGTGAGAAACAGCAGAGGGGACACCGAGGTCAGAGAAAGAGGAAGGGAAGGAGGCACTCCAGGCACCAGAGCGGGTATTCCTGGCAGCCCGTGGAAAGGACCACACCAGAGCAGATATCCACACTGCAGCCCACCGAGGACCCAGCCCTGGAGCAGGTGAATATTGTCCCTGAAGGAACTGCAGCCTGTGAGAAGGAGCTACACTGGAGCAGGCTCCTGACAGGAACTGCAACCCGTGCTGTCATATCTGCTCCCGCACTAGAGCAAGTCTTTCCTGAAGGACAGCAGCCTGTGGAGGGTTGGGGTTTTCATTTTTGTCTTTGTTTCTCACTATCCAACTTGATTTTAATTGGCAATAAATTAAATTAATCAAGTCTGTTTTGTCTGTGATGGTAACTGGTAAGTGATCTCTCCATCTTTATCTTGACACACAAGATTTTTTTATTTTCTCCTGTCTTGTTGAGGAGGGGGAAGAGAGTGGCTGGGTGGGTGTCTGGCAGCTGGCTCAGATGAACCTACCATAACACTCTACTGATATCTATTTGTTAGTTACAGGATAAAAAACTGAATAGAACCAGTCAGTTTTCACAAGTTTGGTGTGGTATACCACTTGCAACCTAACAAAAATGGCATTATTTTGAATTAATTTATAGCATGTTTTGTTCAGATGAATGGTAGCACTAACATTCATACTTCTAAACTTCAGTATTTTACTACCTTCTGCAGCACATAAGGATGTTTCAGTCTTCGTTATGTGACAATTAACATTTATCTAGAAATTTACTGTGGAACCCAAACTGTAAGCAGCCAAGGTAAGACTTGCATCTGTAATATTTGTATTAAAAATAGGTGTCTATGCTCACACAATTATTTTAGCCTGCTGGACTAATGGACAGAAATTTTGCACTGCTTATAATCAACTTATGGGGTGCACAATAGATATTACTGAATAAAATGCTTTCTGGCCCTGATGTCTATTGGCACAGCAGGGTTCACCTCCACACATGTAAACTCTTTTCTACTCCAAAACAAAGTATCCATCCCATACTGCTTACTGTGAGCAGTCTGTGGCTGTGAGGCTAGGGGGTTATCAGACTGTTTATTTTATAATTATACATATAATAGCTTTCAGTTGTAATATCTATGATGAAATCAAACAGGCAGATCTTTCAAGTACCTGGCATCTGAACACATGATTTCTGTTACTGGTAGAAATAAGACAAGAAATTTTGTGTATGCAAATGTTGTTCCATGTTATCGTCAGAGTTTGTCCTAACCTTCCTGCAAAGTTATCTGTCTGGATACAGATGGAGAGAGAATACAAGGTTAGAGGCAACTGCTACGTTTCTGCCTCCAAATTTTAAAAACATCCTTTCCAATCCAAGATAACTATTGCTTCACCTTCACAAGGAACAGTGATTACTTTGCTCTCTCTCCTTGCACTTCAACTAAAGAAACTCTCAGTAGCCAACTTCATTTTCATCTCCTGTATGTTCCCTCATATGATGTTTTCCCATTCTTGTGTACTAAAATGATCTTGTTGAGTCTTGCGAGGAAGTGTTTTTTCAGGACAAGTAGGGGGTCATTTGACTGAAACAGCCTTCTAGAATCAGCTTTAATGTTTTAGCATTGGCTCTGATAAAACTGTTGGATTACCTCTGCAGAAAACTGCATAAAACAGGTACAAAGTCTGTTCTGCAGACTTCTGATGCTATTATGACTTTTAGTTATATGCATAAAAACAAAACACTAATGAGTATCTCTCCTGAACAATGTACCTTTTCCATGATGTTCCAAACATCTTATTTTAAAAAAATTTAAAAATAAATAATAATAAAAAAAATCAAGATTCATTTATAATCTCTTCCAAAGATATCTCAGCTAAGAATGTAGCTGTAACATTTAAAGTGTGGTATCTCCTTGCCAACATATGAAGTGATAAAGCTGGTTGAAATGTTTCAGAATTTTGATGATCAGAACATGTGAAATAAAATTTCACACTTCAACCACTTTAATATTTTTAAGTGTTCTGTATTTTTAATCTAAATACCAATTTTCCATTTTTATTCTTTGTTCAGCAAGACTTAATCACAAACGTCTATTGAAGCTAGAAAGCATAGTGAATGAAATTGTTATCCTTTGAAGTTAGTCTCTTTTTTTCATCATTAACTTTTGTGCATCCAGGATTTTTTCCATTGCCTCCCCAAATTAATTTATTCTTCCTTCTACTTATTTAGGGTAGGAAGTACATAATCTACATAAGCATAGTATACAAGTGATTAGTCTAAATTTTAAAGAACTTTGACAAAAAAAAAAAGACAAAATTTATACTGTTCTAATTTGTTATTTCTATATGTCAAGCAGCCATTCAGCCTATAGACATTACTTTGGTAAATAATTCATAATTATAAAGAGATTAATATTTATTTTTAAACATCCATCTGTAGTTTTATTCTTATAGTATGTCTCAGTACTTAAACTTAAAAATCAGAAAAATGCCAACTGACATTGCTGCATATTTGAACGGTGCACTTACTTGCATACCCTGCATCACCAAACGGTTCCTAATTGACTGTAAAAATAGAAAACAGAGATACTATATGTACTAGCAAAATAACGTTGATTAAACATATTCATATCCCAAGTGCTGAACCTCTTAACAGTTAATTGGATTGACATATTCCCAAAAGAGATGCACCAGCAGGTGGCTTTTGAATTTGATAGAAGTCTACAACTGCAAATCATTGATCAATGGCAAGATCCCACTGACTCTTTTTAGTCCTGGATCAAGAGTTATACCATATAAACACGATCTTGATTTGTGAGCCGTGGTATATGGCCCAGTGTCCATGGACTTTCCCCATGTACTCAGTTTATGGAAGGAGTTATAATTTATACAGTGATAAAACATCAGATAAGTCTGTACAGAAGAAACTATTATTTTTTCCTCAGAGACACACCAGGATCTGTTCAGCAGCCTTATAGCTTCAGCTCTAAAGGAAATCACACAATTTGCAGGAACCAGTTACAAGGTAACTTCCACTATAGATTACACATTGATGCCAATGGGACTGCACCAGAAGAAATGAAGCACAAATTGTGAAGTACATTTATGCTCAGTCACAATCCTATTTCCTTCCCTCAAGCTTGAAGGTGGAACTTTGCTTTTTATATCTGTTATAAATCATGTTTCTTCCCATTGCCTGCAAGCTTGCTAGACATTTCCAGAGGCATAAACAGAATCAAACCAAGACAACTGCTTATGCTGTTAGTACAAATGCTTTTTCTCTCTCCAAACATTTTAACTCCTTGTTAACAAAGTCTTAAAAAAATATCCCCTTCTTGCTTCCCAAAAGTAAGAACATATTTATGATTTATTGTAATATAGCTTTGATTGAAGTTTTCCTGTCATGGAAAAACTTTTCTGTAAATACAGTTTATTTACTTGCTCCTAATACTTTAGGCAGGTACTTTTGCCACTGGCTGTCAAATTCACTTATCCCTTCTGTAAAAGTGTACAGTGGATTAATCTCAGTCAGGATCAGCTCCATTTCTTGCATGGCTCTCCCACTTCTGCTATACTATCAGAAGAAAGAAACCTAAGGTTTCGTTTGCCCCAAACTGGAGTAAAATACACTGAATATTCCTAGACATGATTCAGAGATTCATCTGGCAAGTTCTGGAGAAAATATATTACTTTCTCCAGCAGTGGAGATAGAATGTTCCCAAACTCAGTACTGTTAATTGTCTTGTAGTTATAAATGACAAGAAAAGTAATTCCATTTCTAGGCCTGCATGGTCATCTGTGAGAACAGTATGTTCAGTTCCTTAAGAGTGATGAAAGAACTTAAATAACGACAAACTAAAAAAAAAAAAAAAAAAAAAAAAAGAAAGAAAGGAAAAAAAAAGAGTTCCTTAGAGCTCTACCCTTAAGAAAAGTGCATAGGTTTGTTCAGGTCCGAAACGTTCCCTGTGTTCAGAAGATTTTTTTGTTTGCTTGTTTATTTTTTAGTTCCCTTTTACATACACTTTAGTTCCCTTTTACATACACTTTGCCATGTTTTTCAACCTTTCATCCAACTGAACTGTAATTACTAGAAATATTGCTTATAGTTATACAGCTTTCTAAAAAGACATCTAATGTACTCCTGTTTTTATAAGAACAGCAATCTACTACAAAATTAACACTGTTACAATGTAAAAGAGAGAAAATGAAGTCTGCAAGGAGCGTCAGGAGGAGATAAAAATATTTTAAAAGCAGATTTAACCTGTCTATTCCAAACTCCATTTAAAGGTCACAAGTATTCAGCTTCTCTAATCTAATGATGCAAGTGTAAAATGCAGACAGAAGGAAAATTTCATAAAGAACAGGACTTTTTTTACTTTAATAAAGAGTTTTTCTTGTAGCTACTTTCCAGCTGTAATTATTTACCTTGTCCTTTACAGTGCAGGAAAAACAACCCCTTGCAATTTTCATTATCTAAAGAAATTACTGAGATGACACAGTTACCTTGTGCCAGGGCTTCTCTTTCCCTAAGGAAGCCAATATTGCCGTACTTTTTCCCTTGAGCTGTGTTCTATAGCAGGGCACAGAAATGCTAACTGCAGACAGAGGTCATGACAGCTGCATTAGGTAGAAAGTTCATGCAGAAGTTTTCACTGAAACTATTTCTTTATGTAAGTTTACAGAGGTAAGGTACTGCATACAGTAAATGAACAGTTATAGTAAGTTTCTTGAGAAAACTTTCTAAATTCTCCTATTGCTTATTCATAGCCAAATGTCTTAATGTTCAGAGAAAACTCCATAAGCATACAAGTGCCAACTTCAGTGAAAAAACAGTTTTAGTACGACAGATAAAGTAATTTTAACACCATGCAAACAGCCCAAACAACAATTAATACCATCTAAAAAAATCTAATGTAGGAGTTGATTTCTTCCTAGACCTGTTCCTATTCTTTATGGTAATTCACAGAACAAGCATGATGGAACATTAATCTGCTTTACCTAGAAATAGCCTCTTCTCTCTGAAAACTCTCAGGGGACTAGGTTAATCTATTGTACTGTGCACTGGAGCCCTTGGGAAAAAAAATACAAGAGAAGGCTCAGTAAGTTATACATACTATAATTTATATATTTCCTCAGGAACCTTCCTTTCTATTTGAAGTGCTGAATTAGCTGTGCTCCACTGATAAAATTCATCGGAATAAGGTTCTTGTTATTTGGTAAATTACTTAATAAAGGAGTGAGTTCAGCTGGCCTTTCATTTGTTGATTAGCCAGTTGCTGGTCAGTACCAGGTCAGGCAGTGTCCCCAGGCAGGTGGCACTGAGAAACACCTGGAATTAAACTCAACAGCATATTCAGAGAAGAAAGAAAAGATTTTTCTGTTGAAGTCCACCTTAACAAATACTTTTCTGCTTCTGTTTTACCATCCACATGGTTGTCCACTATTTTGTCAACCTCTGTAGTTTATTTCAGTAATCCAGTTCAGCTATGCATCATCTGGACAGACTTAGCTCATATGCAAGCTCACATTTATGCATCTCTAAACCTTTATCATATTGTTTTATGATGACGTTATACAGAAAACATCCATTGTAATGTTTTTATTTTTCACAAAAAATTTCCATATTCAACAACATCCAGTACTGTTCTTATCCTTGAAATGTTGGTTAAAAGAGGATTTGAAATGCTTTAGATAATACAAGGAAAAAGAAAAAAAAAAAAGGCCAAGTCTTCAGAAAGAGATGCAAAGTTTATTTTGAGATTTTGTGCAGAGAAAGTGATGTGGTATGCAAAGAGCAGAAATAAAAAATAGCAAATTATGTGATTCTGGTTGAAATGGCTTGCTTCCAGATTGAAAGCACTGCCTTTTCTTTTTGGGCTGCAATGTGCCTTTCAAGGATAGTTTGCATATATGTGATATTACAGAATAAAAGGCTGCAGTGGTAATGATTTAATGCTGCTAGTATGAAGCAGTCAGAAGTTCATAAAAGGCCAGAGCTAAGCTAAAGTTAATAGTACGGCCTAAGCACCACAAGACTTAGTTTTTGAGAAATGTTTTGGGGTTTTGCTTCTTGCTTCCTTTTTTTCTTTTCTTTTTCTTTTCCAGTCAGGCACATTGGAGAGAATAGTTAAAGTGTATTGAACAAGAGAATCAAAGGAAATTTTCCTTCACATGTGTTCAGCTGGCTACTTTAAAAGGAAAATTAGTAGGTATTCCTTTTATCCATAAGTGACCAGGGGCAATATCTTCTAGAGCATATGGGCACCTGAATATGTCAATAGGCAGGAATTACATCTTCTAAGATGTAGCAAGTTAGGTACCTAGCCACTACTAATTTCAGCCCACTAATTAGATTAGCCCTCAGAGAGTAGCAAAAAAAAAGAGAGAGAGAGAGAGAGAGAGGAATGTATCAAAGACTCTTCTTTAAACCAAGGATTAAGAAGAGAAGATGACCAGCAGTGTAAAGCACACAGAAAGATATTCTGGTTGTCTCATTTTAAGTTCCCAATGTAAGACCTTTCCTGCAGGTCATTAGTTTCTACCTCTCAATACACAAATAAAACCCTATAGGCATTCCATTTTACATTTCTCCCACACGTTTCACTGTCAGGAGATAAAGAAAGCAAGGTTACACTCTAAGTTTGCCTTTCATCTATCAAATTGTTTTACCATACCAGTACCTTTTTGCACATTTAAATGTTCATACTGTAAAAAATGAGTTTATCATGATGCACTTATGTAAAACTACATGAGAAAGAATGGATTTACTAGTCTAGATTAACATAAAATTTTCACTGATAAAAGACTGCATTTTCATTTTGCATAAAAGTTGGGTGCATCTTACCTATCCAGATATCAGTTAAGCATCTGAGATAGTGCCACACTGATGAAAATTGGATAAAGTTGAGATATTCTGTTTTGTGGAGAATTGGAAAGAAAGAAATATGAAAAAACACATTGAAGAGCAGAAGAACAAGTTTGGGGAGTGTTTGCAAGTAGGTCTTTTCTAGAACTGGTCATGAGGTTAATCTTAATATGCTTTCTGATGTCCTTGGCACAAAGTAGAGGAGTGGGTTAATGAGATTCTCTGATTAAAAAGAGCTGGAGTCATTGTCTGTACAGAAAAGAATTGGAAATTCTCTTCCATATAGGAAAAATTGGATGACCTTGAGGATGGTAATAATAGAAATGAAGTGAAATTCAATAGCTTGTGAACTTAAGGCGAAACAACAGGAATTGATGCCATAATCCAGAGGGTGAGTCTGAAATAGCAGAGGAAAAGAACATGGGTAAATATATCTGTTACAAGATGACTAGAAACCATGGATGCGAGAAAGTTCTGAGAAACAGAAATGACAATCTGAAAATGTTTCAGGCTTTATATTTTCAGGAAAGAAAGAGAATTCTTAATGTCACTATAAAAGACCTTAAGGTCTTACGCTCATCTGCAATACTGTTTATATCAAGTATGGTCATTCTGGTTCAAGAGAAATTAACTTGAAATAAAACAGAAAAGAAATTCAACCAAAAGTACTACAAAGCCTGTTTTACAAGTGGGTATTAAACGAGCCTAGGCCTTTTTACCCTAGTAAAATGAAGGCTGAGAAAGGGATATGATTGTGCTCTCTAAATACGTCAGAAAAATAAACACAGGAGGTGAGAAGCTACAGGACAATGTCGACACAGGAACAAATGGATATATTGGTCATTAATAAATTTAGCTTGGAAATTAGAAGACTGTTTCTAGCCAGAGAACAGTGAATTTATGGAACAACATTTCAATGGAATTAGTGGGGAAAAAACAATCTAGTCACTAAAAATTCACTTGATCAGTTTAATGAAAAGGATTGTATGATATGATTGTCCATGATAGGAAAGGGCTGGATTTAAACACTCAGAATATCCTTTTCAATAAATTCCAGTCTACTAGGCTACTTTGACCATGAGCTGATAATGCTTCTTTTCTTTTCAAAGTATTGATTTGCTAGCACAGTCTTTTGGACCCTTAAAAGAAAAGCTGACACCAGTCAAAACATATACTCAAAAGACTCTTAAAGCCAGAAATCTTGTAACGCAAACAGAATGCTACCCTCCTCAGGAAGAGTATGAGATTACAAAATTGGGAGACATTGTGATGGGTTAACCTTAGCTGGATGCCAGGTGCCCACCAAGCTGCTCTATCACTTCCCCTCCTCAACTGAACAGTGGGAGAAAAAAGATACAATGAAAGGCTCATGTGTTGAGATAAGGACAGGGAGAAATCATTCACCAGTTACCATCACGGGCAAAACAGACTTGACTTGGGGAAATATGTTTAATTTATTGCCAATTAACAGCAAAGTAGGATAATGAGAAATAAGAACAAATTGTAAAACAGCTTCCCACCACCCTTCCCTTCTTCCCAGGTTCAACTCCACTCCCGGTTTCCTCTACCACCTCCCCCCAAGCAGCGCAGGGGGACGGGGAATGGGGGTTGGGATCAGTTCATCATACATTGTCTCTGCTGCTCCTTCCTCCTCGGGGGAGGACTCCTCACTCTTCCCCTGCTCCACTGTGGGGTCCCTCCCACAGGAGACAGTCTTCCATGAACTTCTCCAACGTGGGTCCTTCCCATGGGCTGCAGTTCTTCACAAACTGCTCCAGCGTGTTTCTCTTCCACAGGCTGCAGTCCTTCAGGCACAGACTGCTCCAGCGTGGGTCCCCCGCAGGGTCACAAGTCCTGCCAGCAAACCTGCTCCAACGTGGGGTCCAGTCTCCATGGGGCCACAGGTCCTGCCAGGAACCTGCTCCAGCGCGGGCTTCCCACAGGGTCACAGCCTCCTTCAGGCATCCCCCTGCTCCGGCGTGGGGTCCTCTCTCCCCGGGCTGCAGGTGGAGATCTGCTCCCCCATGGACCTCCCTGGGCTGCAGGGGGACAGCCTGCCTCACCGTGGTCTTCCCCACGGGCTGCAGGGGAATCTCTGCTCCGGTGCCTGGAGCACCTCCTCCTCTTCCTTCTTCACCAACCTTGGTGTCTCACATATTGTCACTCCTCTCTTCCGGCTGCTGTTCCACAGTAACTTTTATCCCTGTCTTAAATTTGTTCTCCCAGAGGCACAACCACCATCACTGATGGGCTCGGCCTTGGCCAGCGGCGGGTCCGTGTTGGAGCCGGCTGGCATTGGCTGTATTGGACATAGGGGAAGCTTCTGTCATCTTCTCACAGAAGCCACAGCTGTAGCCTCCACGCTACCAAAACCTTGGCATGTAAACCCAGTACAGACATATTAATATTTGTATGTTCAAATGTTGGGATCTAATTCTTATGAAACGTAAACATGCACATTTTTTTGACACTGATATACAGCAATTAAAGATAGATACATTGCAATGGAAATATGCATAGCATGAATTTCTGCTTGAACAGAAACTACTGTTTATGTCATGGCATTCCAAGTAGATATGCCATACATTAAATGGCATAAAGACTGATCAGTCAGCTTCACAGAAAGTCCCCATTGGACTAGACTAGATACATAATCAAGAGGACATCAAATAGCAAGATACGTGACACCTTCCAATTTTCACAGGAATAACTACAGTCTAGAAGGTGTATTTTATCATCTGTGACAAATAGTAAATTTTCCATTAATAATTAAACTGACATTTAAGTGTTCAAAATTAGCTTTTAAGTTAATCTTCTCTGAGACATATCCAAGTATCTCTGTTGTAATTATAGCACATTTGCCTCATTTAATTGATGCTTTTAATCTAAAAGGTTATGTTTTAAAACACATTCCCCTAAAACACATACTAGGAATGAATTATTGGCAAGACAGCAAAATTGTTCTGTGGACCATAAACCAACAGAGCATTAAAGATACTGGGCACTGATATTTATTTTAAGATAAAGTAACTAAACGTTACCTCTGATGATATGTCTAAGCCCTCTAATAAGTGATCTGTTTTCAAAAGTTATGCACATGCAGGTGCTACAGATGACTACTAAGGAAAACCAGCACTTTGAAGAAAAAAAAAAAGTATCATCTCCCAGATATTGACTTGACTTAAATAGAATTGAAGCTAACTCTAATAAAAACCAAATGTAAATCTTTTCACTGTTCAGTCTTACTTAGCTTAGACACTGAGGCATAGGAGAGTGATTTTCATCTGCTTTTTATAAGTCTTCTTCAAATTCAGTGGGATATAATTCCCAAACCAAGACTCAGTTAAAAATGAAATTTGGGAAATATTGTATCAATAAAACCAGCTGAAAATAATACTTGAGAGACTTACAGTCTGGTAAAGTTGGAAGGGACCTCTGATATCATCTAGTCCAACTCCCCTGCTCACACACGGTGACCTAGAGCTGGTTGCCCAGGACCATGTCAGCTTTTGAATACCTCCACGTTGGGAGACTCCACAACCTCCGAAGGCAACCCATTCCAGTGCTCGGTCCCCCTTGCACTAAAAAAGTGTTTCCTGATGTTCAGACAGAACCTCCAGTGTTTCCGTTTGTGCCCATTGCCTCTTTTCCTGTCACTGGGCACCACTGAAAAGAGCCTGGTTCCATTTTCTTTATAACCTGCCCTCAGGTATTTGTATACATTGGTAAGATCCCCTCGAGCCTTCTCTTCTCTAGGCTGAACAATTCCAGCTCACTCAGCCTTTCCTCATAGAAGAAATGCTCTTAACCATCTTTGTGGGCCTTCACTGGACTCTCTCCAGTATGTCCATGTGTCTCTTGTACTGGGGAGCCCAACACTGGACACCGTACTCCAGCTGTGGCCTCACTAGCAGTGAATAACAGGAAAGGATTGCCCTCCTTGACTTGCTGGCAACACTCCTAATGCAGCCCAGGATACCATTAGCCTTCTTTGCTGCAAGGACACATGCTGGCTCATGTTCAACTAGGTGTCCACCAGGACACACAGGTCCATTTTTTTGCAAAGCTGCTTTCCATCTGATCAGCCCCCAGCATACACTAGTGCCTAAGGTGGTTGTTCCTCCCCAGCTGCAGGACTTTGCACTTCCCCTTTTTGAACTGCGTGATTGATTATACTAATGTGCCTCGGATGTGTTTTAGATAGTTTATATATGAGATCAATTATGGGTAAAAGTATGGGTATGACTCTCTCATCAGAACAAGAGAGAAACTCCAATTTCAGTGATATAATAAAGGTTACTTATATTACCAGCTTAGAAATGAAGAGAGTACCAAAATCAAATATTGTACTAATAAACAGAGAAAGATTGTAGAGATTAGAAAGCCCTTTCACATGCAGAGGAAGAGGTAGATGAATCTTACTCCCCACTATGCTAGTCTGAATTTGTAACTTCAATTCAGCAGTAAGAATTTTTTTTTTCCCCTTCCATGGGTATTCTTAACACTTCACAATTAAGATGAATACTTACTGGATCAGATATCATGGTATGAATTAAAAAAAAAAAATTCTGCCATGCCTACCTAAACTGTGTTACCTCCTAAATGATATTAAATACTATGCATTTTACTCTCTGCAAAGATTTAGCAGTGGCCATAAGTAGCCCCTCCTGCTGCTCACCAGCCTGACAGATCTATATACTTTTCACTTTTAAACACACCCTAGATATTTCCATTTTCTTCTCTAGATAGTTTCAGTGATAAGGGGATACTGAAGTACAAAATGTCTTAGTAGGTGTTAAGTGAAGATTTTAAGCAGAGCATAAGGCTTGAAGAAAGCAATACAGAAAAAAAAAATTTTTTTACAAAGAGTATTGAACATTATTATAACAAAATAAAATATACCTTTTTTTAAAAAAAAAGTATATTCATAACAATTTAATTAAATTATAGCACTGTGCTAAGTAAAAGATTGATTGTCTTTCTGAAAAGGGGTCAGCTAGCTAAATGGAAACCTGAATGTACTGGCAGAAAGATTTTGACAGATAAGTTTTAGAAACTGAATTGAATAAAATGAATGAACATTCTATATTTAACTGTACTGTCAAAGCCAGACACTCAAAAATCACAAGCCAGGCACAATAAATCATGAGACTGTTTAAAAAAAAAAAAAAGAACTCATGAATTTAAAGACATCTTATAGATTGGATTATTTTTATTTCCCATCTGATTTGAACGTGTAAGAATGATGATCTTGGGTTTTTCTCCACAACCTGGAGGGCAAAGGACTAGATAAAATCTTGAGAATTGATAGCATTATGTATCTCTTTGCATGCAATGTTTTATTTAAAACCTTAGTTCCCATGAACAAACTAAGAATTTGGTGCAACAAATTTCTTCCAAGAGATGGAGCTTTAAATGAAACACTGAAAAGCATGAGACTCAGGATAAAATCATAATGGAGGGCATAACAACACTAATTAAAAAAACCCTTGACCTTTTTTTGTGCACCACAGCAGTATTATAATATCTAAAAGTTCTACTGAAATCTTGTAAAGAATTTACAGAATATATTTTTTTGTTATTAACATCATGTGAAAACAAATTTTTTGAGCAAAATGAAACCATTTTTAGGAAAACCATGTGTTACGAGGGTGATCTGGCAGATAGATTACATGCAGTTTTTATTGTCATCAAGTAGGATTGGGAGAAAAAGTGCAAGGCTTCTTCTTGGAAAACTGCAATATTCAAAAAGGATGTGAGAAACTTGTGCTGAAAAAAAAAGCAGGCTTTTTTACTATGGTCTTGACATCGTATCTTCCAAATCTTTCCTGAACCGCCTCGCTCCTTAAAGGTTCTGAACTGCTTTTCCACCATGTCCTACACTTTTCTGGAAATAAAACTCAGTGTGCAACAAGCCTAGACTCAAATATGGGTTTTTTTCTTCTCTAGGAAGAGGAAAGTCCTATTGTCAGAAGAACATTTTTCTGTTCCTTCTCTGTGAGGATTTCAATTTATTAATTAGATAAGACTGCAATGGAGATAATTCATTTATTGAATAGCATAATTCTTTGGAAACAAGTTACAGCTAACATTCAAAAAAATAAGGAAAAATTCTAGTCTGTGGAAGTCAAATGGCCTTTTCTTGCTAATTGTGATGGTAATTGAAATTTTTTGCTACATGTTTGTTCAGAACTCCTATGTACACAAGTCCCTGTTTTACATGAAGATCATTGGTCTGGATTTGACAAGTGAAGGAAATTACTATAAACTCAGGAGGTGTTTTTCAACTATTGTAGAGAGGACTCTATAGACCCAGCTGCTCTATACTGAAATTGTAGCCAGTAATTTATAATTCTGAAAAGCAAATGTGCTCTCCTCAAGTCATAGGTTGTCCTTTCACTACCTGTTCATTCCCAGAGCCACTCATAAATACAGGAGTAGGCTTCACACACTATGGATATCAGGCACCAGTCTGACTTCTACACATGAATGGGATATACACAACACCTGAGATTTTAGAACGGCTTAAATTTAGGCATAGAGATGATGTATTTGCTTACATCCCATTGTTTAGATTTTTTCCCTCTGCAGAAGTAGGAACACCATATAAGTGTGTTATTTACCTGAATCCACTTTAAATACCAGTCAAGCTTAAAATGAAAATGAGACATTTTATTTTAGCAAAGTTGCATCAACTTCTTGATTACAAAACTGAGCAGGGTGTTAAAGAAGTAAAGTATAAAAGAAGAAAATATATCCTGTCATTTACTCCTAGTATCCAACATCTTGTTTTGGATGCCATTTATGATTTCTTGAAGTTTAATATCAGCTGTAGAAGTCAAGATAATTATCTAGGTTCAGTCTACCTCTAGGCAGTGGCTTTCAGAAACAAACTTCAGATTTAAAGGTTAGAGGACCTTCCCACCTCCTTTGATGAGACTGCCTCTGAGAAGGCTATGCTGCCTCTCTGTTCCAAATCAATCATCTTTCCTTTCTCTCCCACACTTTTACACTTAACTTGAAGTGGTATTGCCATGAAACACAAATGCAGACACTTCTATTCCCCTTCACAAGATCTCCCAGTTTACAAAGCTAATTTATTCTGTACTCAGGATATCCTCCTAGATTAAATGGTTTTCCTGCTAGTCCTGAACTTTTCAAGGTAGCTGCTACATTTTAAATACATATTATTGAAAAGCAGTCACTCTACCTTCCATTTTATCATATTTACAATCTCTGGTGAGCTCACCATAGAGAACACACTGAATATGTTAATGATAACAGTTTGTTAGTTGTCTGAACTACTTCAGATACAAACATCTGCTAGATTTAAGTCAACTGGATGAACCTCAGTAAAGTATCAGATGCTTCTCCTACTACTTAAACACACATTCTAACTTCAAGACACGAGGGGAGGGAAAAGTCAGAAGACATGGAAAGATAAGAATAGCATAAACCACCAGCTGTAGTTCCTTTAGGTACCAATTATCCATTACTGAATAGCTGTGAGGGATTTTATTTAGGAGAGGCTAGCCATCAGCTGAAAAAAAGCAAAAGAAATGGGACACAGTGGGAAGATAAAAAGGCTACAAAACAAAGCTGTTGTGAAGAACTTTAAACTAGGTTCAAAGGGCGTAAGGGATAAAACTAGGTGCACCAGAGATGAGCCTGGGGGCAGCATGCCGATGTTAGGGGTGGATTCGATAACCCAGCTCAAATGCATCTATGCCACTGCACACAGCATGGGCAATATACAGGAGGAGCTGGAAGCCATCGTGCAGTGAGATAGATATGACTTAGTCGCCATCACGGAAACATGGTGGGATGACTCCCATGACTGGAGTGCTGCAATGGGTGGCTACAAGCTCTTCAGAAGGGATAGGCAAGCTAGAAGAGGTGGTGGGGTGGCTCTCTATGTTAGGGAATGTTTTGACTGTACAGAGCTACACAATTCTGATGACAAGGTGGAGTTCTTATGGATGAGGATGAGAGGGAAGGCCAATAAGGCAGATATTGTGCTGGGAGTCTGTTATAGACCATCCCTACTGGGTTGAAGAGACGAATGAATTGTTCTACAAGTGGCTGGCAGTAGTCTCAGAATCGTGTGCCCTTGTCCTCATGGGGGACTTTAACTTTCCAGACATCTGCTGGAAATACAACACAGCAGTGTGTAAACAATCTAGGAGGTTCCTGGAGTGTGTGGAAGATGATAACTTCCTGACACGGCTGGTGCGTGAGCCAACCAGGGAAGGAGCCTTGCCAGATCTGTTGTTTACGAACAGGGAAGGACTGGTGGGAGGTGTGATGGTCGGAGGCCGTCTTGGGCTTAATGACCATGAAATGATAGAATTTTCAATTCTTGGTGAGGCAAGGAAGGTGGTCAGCAAAACCATCACTATGGACTTCTGGAGGGCAAACTTTGGCCTCTTCGAGGCACTGGTTGAGAAAGTCCCTTGGGAGATGGTCCTGAAGGGCAAAGGGGTCCAGGAGGGATAGACATTCTTTAAGAAGGAAATCTTAATGGCTCAGGACCAGGCTATTCCCATGTGCTGCAAGTCCAACCGCCGAGGAAAATGACCGGCCTGGCTGAACGGGGAGCTTTTGCTAGGAGTCAAAAAAAAAAGGAGAGTTTATCATCTCTGGAGGAAAGGGCGGGCAACTTGGGAGGAGTACAGGGATCTTGTTAGATCATACAGAGAGAAAATTAGAAAGGCAAAAGCTTAGCTAGAACTAAACCTGGCCACTATTGTAAGGGACAACAAAAAAGGTTTTTACAAATATGTTAACAGTAAAAAGAATCCCAAGGAGAATATCTATCCTTTAATGGATACAGAAGGGAACGTAGCAACCAGAGATGAGGAAAAGGCTGACATACTTAATGCCTTCTTTGCCTCAGTCTTTAATAGTGAGTCCAGTTATCGTCAGGGTACTCCACCCCTTGAGCTGGAAGGTAAGGATGAAGAGCAGAACAGGAGGAAATAGTTAGTGACCTACTATGCCATCTGGACACTCACAAATCTATGGGACCTGATGGGATCCATCCAAGAGTACTGAGGGAACTGGCAAAGGTCCTTGCCAAGCCACTCTCTATCATCTCTCAATGATCCTGGTCAACAGGGGAGGTCCCAGAGGACTGGAGGTTTGCCAATGTGACTCCCATTTATAAGAAGAGTCAGAGGGAGGATCTGGGGAACTACAGGCCTGTCAGCCTGACCTCGGTACCGGGGAAGGTTATGGAACAGTTTGTCTTGAGAGCGCTCACATGGTAAATCCAGGGTAAGAAGGGGATCAGGCCCAGTCAGCATGGGTTTACGAAAGGCAGGTCCTGCTTGACCAACCTGATCTCCTTCTATGACCAGGTGACCTGCCTAGTGGATGAAGGAAAGGCTGTGGTTGTTATCTTCCTTGACTTCAGCAAGGCCTTTGGCACTGTCTCTCATGGCATACTCCTTGAGAAACTGGCGTCTCATGGCTTGGATAAGTGCACTCTTCACTGGGTGAAAAACTGGCTGGATGGCCGAGCCTAGAGGGTTGTGGTGAATGGGGTGAAATCCAGTTGGCGGCAGATCACAAGTGGTGTTCCCCAGGGCTTGGTGTTGGGCCCCGTTCTGTTTAATATCTTTATCAATGATTTGGATGAGGGGATTGAGTGCACCCTCAGCAAGTTTGCAGACAACACCAAGTTGGGAGGCAGGGTCGATCTGCTTGAGGGTAGGGAGGCTCTACAGAGAGATCTGGACAGGCTGGATCGATGGGATGAGGCCAATTGTATGAAGTTCAACAAGGCCAAGTGCCGGGTCCTGCACTTGGGTCACAGCAACCCCACGCAGCCCTACAGGCTTGGGGAAGAGTGGCTGGAGAGCTGCCTTGCAGAAAAGGACCTGGGGGTGTTGGCTGACAGCCAGTTGATCATGAGCCAGCAATGCGCCCAGGTGGCCAAGAAGGCCAACAGCATCCTGGCCTGTATCAGAAATGGTGTGGCCGGCAGGAGCAGGGAGGTGATTCTTCCCCTGTACTTGGCACTGGTGAGGCCGCACCTCGAGTACTGTGTTCAGTTTTGGGCCCCTCACTACAGGAAGGACATTGAGGTGCTGGAGCGTGTTCAGAGAAGGGCAACCAAGCTGGCGAGGGGCCTGGAGCACAAGTCTTGTGAGGAGCGGCTGAGGGAGCTGGGGCTGTTTAGTCTGGAGAAGAAGAGGCTGAGGGGAGACCTGATCGCTCTTTACAACTGCCTGAAAGGGGGTTGTAGTGAGGTGGGTGCTGGTCTCTTCTGTCAGGTGGCTGGAGATAGGACAAGAGGAAATGGCCTCAAGTTGAGGCAAGGGAGATTTAGGTTAGATATTAGGAAAAATTTTTTTACTGAGAGGGTTGTCAAACATTGGAATAGGGTGCCCAGGGAAGTGGTTAAGTCACCATCCCTGGAGGTATTCAAAAAGCGCGTAGACGGGGTACTTCAGGACATGGTTTAGTGGGCATGGTTGATGGTTGGACTCGATGATCTTGAAGGTCTTTCCCAACCTAAATGATTCTATGATTCTATGATTCTATGAAGGGTCTAAATAAGGAGGAAGAGCAAGATAGAACTAAACCACATGTGACAGGAACTGTTCAATCAGAGCTGCAGGAAGTTTTCAGAATGGTGAATTGGCTTTAGTGTTGAGGTTTGGACTATAACTAAGTGTTGTGGGGTTTGTTTTTTGTTTGTTTGCTGGAAGCAACATACAGAGGCAACATGAAGCAGAGGAGAAAGTACCATCCGTCACCTGGTTCCTGTAATTCCACAAACTGTAGAAGCGGGCTTTCCCTGCCTATTTTCCATATTATGCCTTATGTGACTTCATATGTAATCTTTTTTAAACTTTAAATTAGATATTTATAATATGAAAAATGTACCAATATACAGTATTGCAAAACTTAAGAGTTAAGTAATTTGTGCTAAATATGACTGCGTACTTATTAATTTTAGTGTGCTTCCACAATATTAGAAAATTAATTAGCAATCTGTCCCTTGAAAATATTGAGTTAATGCTGCCAGGAAGTATCAACCTTTAAGAAAATGAGAGCATATTTGTAAGTACATAGTGATAATTTAGAACATCTACCAGTGAAGCCTCTCAAAGGCTTTACAAGCACTCCTAAATCTAGAATCTCTTCTAGACTACAGAAATATAATTATTCCTGGTTTTAAAACAAATTAAAACAAAGAGATTAATTGACATACCAAAGTCCTGAAGAAATCTCAGGCTGGCGTGAGGAAACTTAGGTCTCTTTTTCTCCAACTTCTTCATCTTGATTCTTGACTGTCTTAAGAGTATGCAGTTCCCACACTCACATCTCTTATCTGCCTGAATAAATTAAATGGCTCCCAATTAGTGACAAAAAAATGATCTAAGAATTTTCTAAATTGCCCGTCAGTAGAATATAAGAGCTTCCTAGAAAATGAGACTTGCATAACTTAAAAGCCAAATGAGCTCTACAGTCTTCAGCTCTTCTTGCTACTGCCTCGTAAGTATCTTTGTCTTGATTTCAGATTTTATTTTGTTTTCAGTAATTTAAATCTATGTGACAAAACAGACATTAGCGCATAGGAGCACAAAGAAAAAATGCTGATATTACTACCAATCTTAACCTCACTTGTCCTCACAACTATGGGCAATTGCCATAGCTGTTCCCATTAAAAATAGTTTTAATGATGGTGAATGATTATGTCTGATATGTTATATTTAATGCCTTAACTGATGGCTTAATGTGCAAAACCATGTTCTTAAAAGTTTACTCAACTTTAGAACTATTGGAACCAGTCTAGTTACATGGGCAATTAAGGATTGTTTGGCAAGTGATTTAGGAATCAAGAAAAATAATAAATGAGTAAAAGGCTAGATGCAAAGCAAATATTATTTTATATAAGTTATGACCAGTTCTAATTAGGATTAAGATCTCTTTTGCAAACTCGCTGTGTTTTAGATTTAGGTATCATAGCTTTCGAGAATGCTAATGTATTTTAGTGGCAGTTTTTGCATTCATACCTTGTAACATAATCAACCTTCATGCACTTACTCAGCACTTTTTGAGAATGATACACTCTGATATTTTAAAATGCTTTAAATGATTTTATATTGAAGAAATAGCCTTTTACTTGCACCAGATACTCCTGCTTTACTGCAATTATGTAAATATTCACAGGAAGATGTATTTATTCATACCAGTGAATCCTTAATTCACTAGATTTTGTAAATAAGCCAAGATAATACTGGAACTACAGAATCTTCAGCTTGTTGTGGGGTGGCAAAGGCCTGACTGGGTGTTTTTTTACTGACAGCAGCATATGTGTACGGTACTTTTTTTTTTTTTTTCCCCTAACTCATGTTTAATCAGAAATGTTTGCTTCCTGATAGCTTTCCACTGGAGGAGATGAACAGTGGGAACTCAATTATTCAAAGGTCTTCAGCTCCCTAAGGACTAGAACCTGAATGCAGATGTCAAGATTTGTTGACCCAAATCTTCCAATTCTGGACAAGAAGAGATCAGGAAGGCTTTCTAAAAACATGTCAAGTTTTCTGTATGAGAATTGAAAGATTTACATGCCCAGGCATACACACAAGAGTTTAATACATAGATGATACATTGAACTTCCTTTTAAAGGACAACAAATCCTTGACTGCACAAAGAAAAGAATCTCAACTGTATGTTTTAATCCATGTTAGTAGGACTAATTAATTAACCTAGATACTATAGACAATGTTTCCCAAACTTTTGATACCTGAGGCACATGATTTTCTGTGTTAAATTTGATGGCATGTGACAGATCCCCCTGAGCAGTCCTGACTCTGTCCAATATAGCTATGACCAGCTGCTGGACTTGTCATGCGTGATACTCCACTCTCTGGGGTCCCTCACTCTTTCCAGGCTATTTAGACTGGTTGCAGGGCAGATGCACTGGCCATCACACTACACCTGTTGGGAATTTTTACCGTAAGGCATCAGCAAAATAAGTAGGAAAACAAATTTAAAAACACTTTAACTATTTGTTTTATTCACAAACTCAGAGAGAAATCCTGGCCACACTGAAAATAAAAGGAGCATATCCTTTGATCTCCAGTCTCAACTTCTGTGAGTTTTCTTACACAAAATGAGAAAAAATACAGCCGAAGCCTTATGGTCTCTGAAGTTCAAAAAAGTTTGCTATGTTTTTTACATCTATGGAATTTCAGGTTTCAGCTAGTAAGACTACCATATCCAGTTCTGCCAATGCATTATAATCAAAGAATGTCTATGTACATGCATGACACAGACTATCAGGTAGGTTTTTCTGTGTGGCTTTTTTAAAAAAAAAAAAAGAAAAAGAGGGCAAATTCTTCTCCTCTCCACAACTGTACTGGTTTGCTGGCACTGTCTGGCTTGTTATAGTCAATGTTTTATGTTGCTTTCTTTTATATTACTCTGATTAAGTCAAACCATAGTACTTTACTTCTCTTGGTGCTTGGGAAGACATTACCTGAAGCACATTTTTTATTCACGGATACCCCAGCTAATGCAGTGTAATATTGTCATTGCACAACAGGCCTCTCACTCATGATAGGCAGAATTAAATTGCTAAAGAGAACAACTGATGCAATAGTGAGGCAAGTGAGATTGCCTTCTTCTGTGTAAATGCTACAGATGATTTGCTGACTACAGCCACCGCAATAAATTATTGTGCACAAGGATTATAATGATGGTGATTAAGAACATTTTCAATACAGCTCCAAGATTAATATGACATTTATGGAAGCAGAATTCCTCAATCTCTAACAAATATAATGGTTGAGTTACTAGATATAGTGAAGAACTGTGTATGCAAGGGAAGAGAAAGAAGAATACTGCTAGGAGAAATATGCAGCATGCCAAAAATGATGAGAACCTTTAGTTGCCCAGGAACATCCCTGCAAAGCTGATATAAAAACTTTGTATTATATTCATTATCTGAGGATTTATCAGAGAGTGAGTGACTTGCATTCACTTCAGTAGAAAATCAAATGTCAATTTTCAATGACAGCCAGTCTTTTGGGATAGCTGTTTAAATAGAAAATAAGAAGAAAAAGTAGCCAATCATTTTAATGACTCTTTCCTTATTTTGCCACTTATGTATCAATGAAGCTGAAGAAACAATGTCACAGGCCAGTCATCCTGCAACCTATTTCCTAGCCCTACAAAACAAGCCTGGCAAACTGCTGTAATAAGTGAGTGTAACAAGGCAAACTTCAGGGCCACAGTCTAATCTTTACATGTGTTCATCGTGAGCTTTTGTACAGCACTCTATTGAGCAATGTTAAACAAAACAACTGCTTCCAGAGGTAAGTTACAGGTGAACAAATCAAAAACTGCCTTAGCCTGCAGATACATATCCCATCCATTTTCAAGGAGCATTAGCTATTAATAATTTCTGCTAACAATTTCTAGTGCAAAAGTGTAAGCTACCTTGGGACTGACTGTTGCAATAAAAATAAGTGGTGACAGAGAATGGAAATAATGTAAAAAAATTACAGAGGAAGCTAGGTAGAAAAGAATAGAAATAGAAGAGAACCTGAGAAAAGAAGACCAAAGTAATAAAAATAATAATATAATTTAAAACAAAACCACAGAAACACCACCAGTCCCCCCGCCCCCCCCCCCCCCAAAAAAAAA
Organism: Buteo buteo; assembly: GCF_964188355.1. Lineage (NCBI taxonomy): Eukaryota > Metazoa > Chordata > Aves > Accipitriformes > Accipitridae > Buteo > Buteo buteo. The sequence continues at coordinate 10,257,936 of NC_134174.1, read as the reverse complement.
AGGCAGCCAAAAAACCCAGGTTTCCCAAGTGGGTGCTCCAGGATAATAAGGAACTTATCAGGAACTTACCAATGTGATAATTACAATTTTTTTATAGAGCAATTGGAAAAAATAAATGCTCCTATCTCCCTGCTATAACAAAGACACCTGTTCTGCACCGAGCTAAATATAGACTGATAAAACATGTACTTGGGCCCATGAATCTATCAGAAACTGAGTTTGGTACTGTTGGCCTGTTCAGAGAGCATAAGGAAAGGTTTCAGGTTTTTGGAGTAATCACAACACAAATGAATAATAATAATACAGACACATTCAGTTTGCTTGCAAATACTGACTTAAGATGAGTGTTAAAGAAATAAAACCACAACAACCACAATTCCTTTGCCTTCCTTCCAAACAATACTATTTAAAAAACAAAGTCCCTTTGTTCTCTCTGGACCCGGGATCCCTTCCTTCTGTGATGATACAAAATGAAGAGAAAAGGTGAACACTTACTAGCAGTAAAAATAAAACAGGATTTAATCTTAGGTACATTTTAGAACTTCTGTTAAGCTTTGGGACCAAACTTCAGATTTTAAACAGTTTTGCTACTCTGCAAAATCCTCTGGACTTTGAAGGAGTTTTGTCTTAGGACAGAAAGACTTCAAAATCTAACCTAATATTTAGACTTGAAGTATAATATAAAGCAATTGTGAGAATATTTGTTTCTGTATTATTTAAACCAAGAATAGAACTTTTTTTTATATTATTGTAACATGAATACATTGTCCTATATGGAGATGGTGAAGGACATGAGGAAACTGAATGGAGAATTTTTTGCCATCTCATTCTGGTTCAGACAATTCTTTGGCAATGAGTTTGCTTTACTGTTTCTTGTCAAGGCACTGACAAAGGGACTCTGAACATAAATTGGTGGCAGTAGTTTAGTTAAATTATACTAAACATATTGATTTATGCTTTGGTCTGAAATCCTTGGAACCTTCTGAACCTGCTTTTGAAAGCTCAGCTGTACAGAATGCATTGTTGCCAAAGAAAAGTCCAATGTACTTTCTTGGGCACCTAAGTGTTGTGCAAAATTGAAGAAATGGCATTTTGGTCTTTTAAAACCAACATAATTTACAGAGAAGCTGGATTTTCCCTACCGATGCTTGAAGTCAGGAGTGCACACAGAAAATACCTAAACATATAGCTACATAGCTGTGGAATGTGAGTACTATTCATTTTAAAATCAAATTCTCTTGAGTTAGAGTCTACTTATAAGCTGACTTCTAAATACAGATATTACATTTGCATAAAGATTCCTTGACTGTAGCTGTGGAGATGGACCTCAACATTAATTCCATGGTTAGACTGAGATTGAAGCTATACTTGGTGCAAAATATAATCAACAATGTCATTGCCAGGATTAGTCTTCTGGCCCCCTGAGGTCAACTCCACGTGGTAAGGCCTGATGCTCTTCCCTCCTTTGGCCTCCACAGTGCCTCTATCCATTCAGGAGCATGGCGGCTTTGCTCAAGCGATGAAGAGGAATGGGGAGAGGCCTCATCCTCCTCCCAGGTCCCCAGCAAGGCATCATCCTCCCTTGCTTTAAGGTAGTGCCTCAGAATTGTTCATGTCCACATTAAAATCAGTGAAGGCCCCACACTGGTAGCTGTGCTGCAGCATACAGGAGAAGGTTTTTTTCTTTCAAAACACCAGTATCACCTTATCCAAGATTTAAAAGCATTGTAATAATAGGTAATCCTGCAATGTTTTGGGATTACCAGCATGACGGAAGATTCAAGTTCTATTGCCCACCACCAATCTGTTAACTTACATGGGCATATATACGGAACATTTTAAGAAGCACAAAAAGAATTTGGGCATTTCATTCCTGTGTAAGTCTACATGTAATTTCCATCTAGGCCCATTGTAACTCATCACCAAGATAAGACCCCTCGGTAAATAAAATCACTGGTATACGATTTCTGATCTTTCTTCCTGTGTTGTGTTTCATCAGTTTTGCACAATTCTTTTTTGTAACTGCATTTTGGTCCTTGACTTCCACATTGCCTTTGTTCTCTCTTCTCACAGCACTTTGTATCATTAACTTTAGATACTTCTTTTTCTATGCATACAGTTTTACTTGCATGCCTCTCTGATTTAAAGACGAGCCTAAGCAATCCAGTCATAATACCACTGAAAATGTTCCTATTTATTCCACTGACACCTCAGAGAGGACTCAGTAGTAAAACTAAAGAAAACTTCATTTTTTTTTTTAGCAGGGACCCCTGTGACCATATTATTTTATATCAATATACTGTTTCCTACACAGACTTATTGGCTGTGTTGTGTAATGTAATGTAACAAACTTTGACTAAAGTCTTTCTTGAACCATATAGGTTCTTTGTTCTACATAAAAATAGTGTTTAAATGTTATTTTCTGATGATATGAAGGTCACGAGATATATTAAAATATATTGGCTTTTTTTTTTTTAAGTCTTAACTATTCATTTATTTAGATTAAAAAACAGTAATGTATTGTCTTGAACACAAAGTACAGACAGACAACTCAGAGTATTTCAGTTTTGGTTTTGCAACTGCCTCATTTTGTGGCCTTGGAATCAACATTTAACCTTTCCGTGACTTCACAGCATCATCTGTATAATGAAGATAATACTCATCAAGCTAGAGTGAGAAGCATTAAAAGCTACTTAAGTGCCTGCTCTAAAGACTTTTTAAATGAATGGATATGTTTCCATCTATTTTAATGACTTTTAGATCAAGCTGTTAATTCAGAGGATTACATTTTCATTAAATTTAAAAGGAAAAAAAATCAATACATTGAAAACTTTTGTTTGATGCACAGTTCCTCATAGCATTTATATTCTAAACAATGCATCATTGTGATAATGCCTGACAGCTAGGTGATACTGTTTAGAAACAGCAGTCTTCCCACTTCACTTTATTCTTTTTTTCTTGGGAACTGAAAATATTATCTACAGAATAAATGGATAAATAATTATAAAACCTGAGTATCCTGTTTTAATGTAAAATGTATAGTAACTTCAGTGGGTATCTACAGGCTAAAAAGAAAACATCAGTGTCATTATGGCTTTTAATTTCATCAGCTATTGAAAAGAAAATCTCTAAGTTCTCAACTCATTACAATTTTTGCTTCATGCCTGAACATGTAGACAAATACTAGAAATGAAAATGCATTGAAATAAAAACAGCGTGCAGCTCATCACCTGTGTTCAAGTAGAAGTCAGCCTCAACTATCCAAGTGTCCTAAGGGACACTAAAAAAGTTTGAACGATCTGCCTATTGGATAATGATAATAATTTTCAATGTGATATTCAGTGTTACACCTCAGGACGTGACTCCATTTAGAGTATGAGTGTGTTTCATATATCGGAAGGTAAAGCAGGTGAGACTGGGAAATGAATGGTCATTAATTTTAGAATACATATTTCTTCTATATTTTCTGAATTAATTTTGTTGAAATAAATCACAGTCTTGTGGGAAAGGGGCTAAAAATGAGTCAGAAGAGGCAGCAGGTATCAAGTTGAGGCACTGACCAAACCTCAGATCAGACTGAGTGACGCCTAAATGTCTTTTGGCTTATTAGTTATTTCACAACTTTCACATCCATTCCTCTTTCCAAATGACAACTAATTTTGGTTCTGATCCAGCTGTAGGAAACAAAAAAAATCACAGATTTTTCATAGTCCCAACAAACACTTGCCTTTATAGCTGAAAAAAACCCTAGCAAACAACATATTAACACCATTTTCTTAAGAAAGTTTTTCTTAAAGGCATCTTATTTAAATTTCCCTAAGTAATCGAATGTTATAAAATCACTGTTTTGATGCAGATAGTAGAAGCAAATTGCTCTGATTCGTAAGCTGCCTGCTCAGCTATTGTTGATTCTGCATACTGAGGAACCGTGATCAATGACGACTCTTAGCAGAAAAAGGCCTTTGTGAAAAGACATTTCCAGCAGGAAAAATGAATATCTTGTTAAGCTCTCAGACATTTCACCATTTGGTAATGAGTCACTGAAGCATCTGGCATGAATTTAAGCACCTTTGAACCATTTATGCATTGATAATATTGATACACACTTCTTTGTTTAGGGAAAAGAAGATGTGAATACATTCATTACTGCCTATGATGAGGAAGAGGGAATGGAACTATCAGAAGTAAATAAAAATAATAAAAATTAAAAAAAAAACCAAACAAGAGCAACAGGCAAAATGAATGCAAATGCTATATTCATTTTTTGGGAACACAGCATCTGACAGCTTTGCCAAGGTGATGATACATCATTTTTCAAAAAGGATGAAGTTGAGGCAGACAACAGATGCCTGAAGGAATTGCTATAGTAAGACATTTTCACCTAATTGTTAGTTTCCAAACTACACTGTTTTGACAATAATGGCTTAGAGTCAAAGTAAGTTGAATGCATTGTTTGTGCTTAGCATATTTAAAGCACAGGGAGAGCAATCTCATCATTACAAAAAGCTACCCTGATTTTAGAAGGAACTTTTTGGTTGAACTTTCACAAGCTACAAGTAAGATGATCATTTGGGAAGATGTGATTATCAGAATTACTGACAAAGCAACATTTTGCCTACAATTCCCCCACTCTCACAAGATCTCTCGCCCCTTCACCAAAACAACCAAACTACCATCATCTGTACATATGAAGAAGAATATGTACTTACTAAAAATTAAAATTATTTAGAAACTAGAAAAAAACATAAAAAAGTAAAATCAGAAGTCACCAATAAATAATTTTTAAAAAAACCCAGTTCTTTCTTATTTTACAGTTATTTGCAATAAGAGCATGCTTGCAGCTGTACAAGGTTAAAGGGAATTTTATGGTGCTTGATGATGACAGCACAGACCCAATTTTTTATATGCTTTTCTCTGTTTGCTTCAGTAGAGTACTGCTGAAGTACTAATGTAAATAAATCCAGGTTCAAACCCACTATTTTGGCACTAATGACTCACTGAGGAAAATCTTTTTCACACTCAGATGCCTCAAGTTTGGTCTGTCTACTTAGAATATTTAGACGGCTGAACAATTAAGGTTCCTGAGCACCTTTGAATATCTCCACAGTCAAATTTATTCAGTAAGTCATCTGCAAATCACATCAATGACTATCTGCTTTCCTATGATTTTAGGTGTTGAATCTTTTTGCCAACCAGAAAAACACTGGAGTGATAATCAAAGTATTTTAATCGTCTGGGAAATAATTAAAGATGAATAGCAGGTAGAATCTGGCACATATCAGACCAATGTAATTGTCTTCTAAAACAGTAGCAGGCCTTGCAGATGGGGAGAAGCAGTAGGTGTTTTATCTTGAGTCCATTAAAGCTCGTAAATGAGGAAGGAAAACAACATGAATGAAAATGCTGCAGGTTGGATGCAAAACTAGATAGGTAGCCATGCTTGCAGAACAGTTATCTGTAATTCATTGGCAAATAATGAAAAACATATCAAGTTATACTGCATAGGGACCTGTCTTGGGATAATGGAAAAATCTTGTTAGCTTTTATTATTTTCTTGTTACAGTTTCAACGACATTAATCTGGAGGAGACTACAAATATATTGGAGGATAATATTGAAGTCTAACTTTATTGTATTGAAAAGTTGGGGAAATGGCTTGATACTTATGGAATTCTGTGCGCAAAAAATGCAGTTTACTTTATTTGAGCAGGCACATCCAGTTAATTAAACACAGGGTGAAGAGTGACCAGGCAGGCAGCAGACCAAGATTTGAGGTTATAATGGATCACAGGTTGCACATGTCAACAACACGGTCATGTTAAGTCAAACATTATACTACCACATAAATCAGAACACCCTGTAGAGTATTCCTTCCACTTTGCGACTTACCCACTTCTCCTTGAACAGGACACCTTCCAAGTGGACACTGTACCTTCTGCACAGTAGAGTTCAGAGAAGAGCAACAAAAGATCAGAAGTCCAGGAAATAACACGTTAGACAGTGGGAGCAAATCTTGAAAACAGAGAGAGACTGAGAAGGAACAGAACAAATTTCACTTATATAAAAGGGTTGTAAAGAAGAAAGCAATAATGTCCTTTCCATCTGCTGTGGCTAGGTCTTAATTATCAAACTTCATACATTTCATCAAAACTATCCACTTAAACATGCTATATAAAGAAAATACAAAAATATTCAAAGCAATGTTAAAATATCAACATTGCAAAAGCTTCTCAGGTATGAGGTTTTGAAATGATTGAAGCAACCAGTCAATAGACCAGAAGATAAATTGACCTAACAAGCAAACTGCACATTACTGGGAACATACATTATTCTGTTAAAAGTAGGTATTACTGAAACAAGGTTTCACTAGATTGAGCACAGATTCTCAAATTCAAATGGCTGCATTTTCCTTCTTTTATTTCTTTCCTTTTGGCACCACAGCACATCTCTAGAAGAGAAAATGCAGAGAGGTAGCAGTGACTCCTAGTCTGTTTTCTACAGAGTGTTTTTGTCTCTTTCTCCACAGGAATAAGCACTGCTCAGAATGTGAAGCTGTTGAACAAAAAAAGTCATCTATCAAATCTTTTACAGTAGAAATACAGAAGTTTTTTGCCTGGTGTTTTTATATTCCAGTGTGGAAGAAACATGTGCTGTTTAAAAATGAAAGAAAAATTAATGCCGCTGGAAGTTTGTTGTTGGAATTGAATGCACTAGCTGGGAAGAATTAGCTCGTGAGTGTTTCTGTGCTAAGTCCAGACTCCCAGGAGGATCCTAAGTAAACAGCTGTGGTTAGCAGTAAATTCATCAGAAGGGAATAAATAATTTAGTGAAGACAGGCAAAAGATGACACAATATGCTGGCTAAACTTGGCACTAGCATTACTGAGTGAACTACAGGCCAGTTCTGTGACTCTGAGTTCTTACGGGACATCCCACCTCTGGAACAACTTCAAAGGTGTGAAATCATACATGTTATAGTCACTTAAATACTGAATTATGCTAACAAAATCAACATAGCAAGTCAATTACTTTTTAGCCTAACTAGACTCAAAGAATTAAGTTAGGATGAATAAGTCAATCTTAGGAGAGGCTTTTACAGTATCAAGGAAAAATAGCATCTCATTAATCAAATCTACCCTCTATAACAGAAATGGGAATATGCAACTCTGTGCATTCCTTTTTCACACTAAAAAATAGCCTCCAGTCTCTCCCTCTTCCCTTCATGTTTTAGGAGGGAAGATTGTTCTCTGTTAATGCTGCAGGAGAGACTATGCAGGTTCTGTCTACTGCTGTATCTGTAGTCATACTGAGAAAAATACAGGATCATCGTACTCAAGAGCTTACGTTATAGCTGGAATCGGCAACTTTGATCACCTGGCAAGTAGCCATGGAGAACATAATCTATCAAAAGCCTACTGCTACCCCTGAGGTTTTTATAGCCCATATAAACACATTTTGTTACATTAAAAATTAAGGAATCGTAATATTCAGTTATTTCTTTTGATGGATGAAAAAAAATTAAGTATACTAAGAGGAACTATTAGGAGTGGCTTGCATAATAACTAAGTAAACTTAATGTCACAGTTATAGTAAGTAGTTTGTGATCTAAATATTAATGTTATGTCTTAATAGAACAGTACATACTGGCTTTTTTTCCTTTATGTTTTAATATTTAAAAAAAAAAAAGGCAAAAAAAAAAATCAGGCTTCAAGTAAATTACAGCCTGAGAAATGTTCACTTTGCAGCACTGAATCTTTCAGAGAAATCCTAAGCCATCTGTTTGCCTAAGGTTCAGAGTGCTGGCTGAAAAGAAGTGCAGAATACACCTCAGATTAATTTACACTGCTCTCACTTGCTGCCAGATTCTCTCATAACACTGAAGGTTTGCGACAAACAATAACACACAGCCCAAATGCTTCTGCTTTTTTTAGTACCATGGAAAACAGGCCCCTAAAGAGGAAAACAGTGTAATTCCCATAGAGACAAAACCAAACCACCATGTCTGTGTTAGAATCAAAATACTAAATGAGAAGATAATTCTTTTCTCAACACATGGTTTTATGCAGTACTCCTTTCCTCCACAGTCACTTATCCGTTTCTTGAAGAATAAAAGAGTACTAAGTGAAATGTCTAATACCAAACTTAGTGCCATTACTGCTTTTGCCTGTACCCAGAGAAACAGAATCCATTACATATTATTTTCATACACCAGCACCACAGTTTCTGTAGCCCTGGCTCCTGTAGAATTTTAGGCTCCTTTTAGGGTGAAGCCACATAGTTGACTGGAGCACTATGTGAGAACACCTAGATTTACCTCAAAATAAACAGGTAAGTCTAAGAGACACAGCATTGTACACGGGCTCAGGCTATCCTGTATATTCCACTGCAGATTATACATGCCCCAATTTTGCTCAAATGTTTGTCAGGTATTTTTTCTTCAATTGAACAAATATTCTACCTTATAAATAAAAAATTGCAGCCTGTTAGATTTGAAACAGGCTTACAAATAAGTTTTAGATACCCACAGTTCAAGTATTAATCCCATCAACACCTAAATCCTTAAAAAAGAAGTTAAAAAGTAAAAGAAAAGACATATAGGTTTATAGGTAAGAGGAAATGCTAGGTGTTCTTTTAATGTTTTATTTAATATTTTTATTCTAAGAGCATTAATAGTCCAAAGACATTTTAATAACAGAGGGTATTTCCAGAAGTGCCTAACTACACCAGACCCCAAGTCTGATTTCTCACTTACAGAAGGCACCTATCAGCATTTTTTCAAGTCACTATCAACCTGAGCCGAATCTGAAATGCCTCACACTCTGGTGGCTAAATGAAGGCTTCTGTGAAATTAATAAATGCTTTCACCTATTTCTTCACAGAAAGAGATCTTAATTTTGTTTTGTATTGTTTTGATGCTACTGTGACTGGCACATTTTTGTGAATCAAACAGAAGGAAAAAAAGACTAAGTAGGACAGTCTCAGGGAATAAACTCCTGTAGTTCCACACTGTTTCTCCCAACTTGAAACAATGCTTGGCTACAAACCAATACATATAGAGTTGCACTATCATCACCAGGCAATATTTGTTCTCTCCACATAGCTTCATTTTGAAATGAATAATATAACTTCATTATGCTTTTAGTGCTTCATTTAAACTGGAAAACAATTTTTATAAATCCTGAAAGAAAACTCCAAAGATTTATTAACTATAATCTTTATCTTTCATAGAGCTTCGGTCCTTTGTATAAGACTTTACATCCATGTAAAAAATGCCTTGGACTAATAATCAGGAATAAAAATGTTCTTATGCGAATGCCTTCATTCCCTGAAAAAAAGTCATTTCTGAGAAGAAAAAGAATACTCAAGTTTATGTTGAATGCAGAAGTTATATAAAACAATTTGATTTACAACTTACAATGCTGGAATAACATTTATTTGTATATTGTACAGTCAAAGAGGGCTCAGCAATAAAATATTTTTTAAAACTAAAGCTAGAATAAGCATTTATTATACTATATTTAATAGGAAATTCACAAAGTGTTACAGATTGTCTTTGACAGTCCCCTGCTGTTGATTTTACCTAGATAGTACTTCAAGCATATACAACAGTAAGAAGAACCATACTGAAATTTACACAGTCAACATGGAGGATATACTGAAAATTTGCCAAAGCTGAGTCAACTCTAAATTCTCCCTCAAAGTCACATAAGGCCCTCTCCAACCAAATATAGAAAAATGTGCGTTCAGGATGGGTGCTAGAACATCGTGACTTCAGCTTACAATGGCGTATCTGATTTTGCTAAACAAGAAAACAGTTTGAGAATGATACCTCATATTAGATTTTCTAAGCAGGTAAATCCATGACTATATCATTGAGATGATGATTCTAAGTAAATGTGAGCTGGCAGTAAGAATAAAACTATTTTGAAGTAATCACTTGGCATAAATAAAATAATTCTTTTTTTTTAAAAATAGAACTGTTATTTCAGGTCTAAAATCAGAAGACTAAGGCCAGGATTCATCAGACCAAATTCAGCAACCCACACCATAAAGATCTTCCTATGAGTTAGTTGTTTAAGCTCTCTTTACAGTCAGTGGAGAGCATAAATCGTCTCTAGAATAAGATTCATCTCACCTCTTGAAGTAGCCATCTAAAATAGGTTAGATGAATCATGCCCTAGATGTTTGTTTTTCTTAACCAATTCTAAAGAGCATCTAGGCAACCAGCTCAGAAGTAGCCAGATGACATAAAACTGTGGGCTGTGTCTCTTTTAGCAAGTATGCCCTGTAAAAAGGAAAAAAACTTTCTGGTCCATGAAGGTTAAAGCAAAACATCAGCATCTAATATTTTTAAAAGAGAGACAATCCCTATTAAAAAGTTGAAGAGCAAAAAAATTTAGCTTACCACTCAGCTCTTGACATAGGTTTGGAAATAGTACTGGAAATAATAGAGTAATATGAATTTATTTTTTCAACCCCATAATAATGCCCTCCATAAATAACATCATTAAAGAATGCAATTGTTAAACGTGTAAGCCCAATATGCACTGTCCTGGTGTCAGCTGGGTTAGAGTTAATTGTCTTCCTAGCAGCTGGTACAGTGCTATGTTTTTGAGTTAGGTATGACAAAAATGTTGATAACACACTGACGTTTTCAGTTGTTGCTAAGTAATGTTTAGTCTAAAGTCAAGGATTTTTCAGCTTCTCATGCCCAGCCAGCAAGAAGGCTGGAGGGGCACAAGAATTTGAGAGGGGACACAGCCAGGACAACCGACACACAGTGGCCAATGGGGTATTCCATACCATGTGACATCATGCCCAGTATATAAACTGGGGGCAGTGGGACCTGGCAGATCGCCGCTTAGGGACTAACTGCTGTCAGTCAGTGGGTGGTGAGCAATTGCATTGCGCATCACTTGTGTATTCCAATCCTTTTATTATTACTGCTGTCATTTTATTAGTGTTATCATTATCATTATTAGTTTCTTCTTTTCTGTTCTATTAAACCATTCTTATCTCAACCCACAAGTTTTACTTCTTTTCCCAATTCTCTCCCCCATCCCACTGGGTGGGGGGGAAGTGAGTGAGCAGCTGCGTGGTCCTTAGTTGCTGGCTGGGGTTAAACCATGACATGCACCTACAGTTCTGAGATGTGACATACTCACTGCAGCAGCAGTATGACTTACAAGTTGACTATTATGAGTTTAAATCTTCAAAAGAGTATGATTGTAAGTGTATTGCTTTTGGCTTCTGGTATTCAGTCCCTAATGGTTTTGTGTGAAATGTTGTTAAAAGCATTGAAAGGAGATTTCAAAACATCTCTACTTCGCATTACTACATTATAGATCAGCACTCTGAAAACTGGCATAGAAATTGCTGAAATATTGCTTAATTAAAATCTTAGAAGCAGCTTACCTGATTACATAGATGTAAATGGGAAAAGTGGCATGTTGTAAAATCATATTAGAAACACATGAAAACATCTAGTCAAGTGTACCATGACAAGGATTCATCACAGCTAAACCATTCACAGTGATCAAACATATAAGATGTCAGTGGCTAAAATGACTGAACTTGTAAATTTATTCCTGACACTGTGGAGATGATACCAAATCAGGACAGCCATATAGAGGATACATAAGGAGGTTCCAGCTTTATACACAAACAAGGGAAGAAACAAACAAACAAAGAAACAAACAGCAAAATCTGGAATCTGCACCATCATTAAAACCTAAAATAACACAAGTTGTGGAGGACCCAATAGATCTGACAACACAGTGGACGAAACAATTCAAGAGAAAGACTAAAATGCACGGGACGCCTCTAAGATCTGCAAAACAAAGATCAAGTTAGGGACTGTGAGAGAGACCTTGACACATGTTGTATCTTTACTTGAGATAGGAATATGGAATAGGATATATGTCTTTGAACACAAAAAAGTGTTGATAATGCAAAGATAACATCCTCTAAGAAGTTTGGATTGAAATAACACTCCCTAAACCATCCACATAGTCAGTTGTTATGGGGCCACTTGTTACTACTAGCCTAGGAAAGATGTACAAACACTTCTTTTCCACTCTGCCCTGGAATTTCACACGTATAAACTGTCCCCAAACCATTGTTCAAACTCCACATTGAAAGAACTTCTGATGTTACTCCCATCAACTGTAATATGTCCAGGGAAATAAAATCTATCATGTTTAATAATTATAGAAAAGTAATTACCTTATTAAAGAAAGATCACAGAATTACAGAATAATTTAAGTTGGAATGGACCTTTGGAGGTCATCTGTACCAGTTCCAACAGAGTCAGAGGATGCTCAGGGCTTTGTCCAGTTGAGTTTTGAGTACCTCCATGGATGGAAATTCCAAAATTTTTTCAGAGAAACTGTTCCAATTTCTGATGGCCCTTATTATCAAGAATTCATCCTTGCATTTTTCTGGTACACATATCTGCTGTAACCTGTGAATATTGCCTCTTGCCCTTTTCACGTGTGCCTTGAAGAAGAACATGGTTCTCCCTATAACCACCAACTTTTAAGTCATTGAAGACAGCAGTTAGATCCCTGCACGCACTGCCACCTCTCCACCCCACTTCCTTCTTGAGGCTGAATAAATTTAGCTCTTTCTGCCTCTGCCAATGCACCCTGTGCTCCAAGCCAGTGGCAATGCTGGTGGCCTTCTGCCAGACTTGCTTAAGCTTATTGAAGTCTTCCTTGTAGTAAGAAGGAGAAAACAAAACCTAATACTATAGTTATGATCTCACAAGTACCAAATTAGAAAGCAATGATTACTTCCCTCAAACTGGTGGCTCTACCCTTAGTAAAGCAGCCCAGTAACAAGTTAGTCTAAACAATCTACTTGTGATCAAACTTTGAATGCATTTTACTCAATTTGCTGAGTATATCAATATCCTTCATTTTCCATTCCTTGTATCTGCCCTAAAACACAGGTTGTTATTTTTAGAAATATTTCATTTGCTAGAATTCATTCAAATGATATCAAAAAGTTGCTTAACTTTTAGTCTGTAATGTCACATGTCAGTTTCTTAGCTCCCGATTACCTCTCTGATTTTTGAGTTCTTCATCTACCTTGGAATTACCATCTACATAGTAACTCCTACTACTGTACTGTTATTCCTGTTATCCTAGTTTGTATGTCTTTGAACACTGAATTAACTTATTTTGGGGAGAGCTAACCCAAATATTTTATTGTCTCTTTCCCTTTCTTCCTATATAAAAGTTACAGTTCTCTTCTTATTTTATGTACCTAGATCTTTTATTTTTTCCACTTTCCATTAGAAAGTAAAAAAATAACATGTTTTTTGACAAGTTTTACGTTATCCCTACAGAGCTGACAGAACTTTGTTATTGAGCATTCCTACATTCCACAGATAATCTTTCTGATTTCCTAATATCTTGATGGGTGTAGCTATTTACCCCACTTGCTTGGGAGCATCTTTTCAATGTTTTTTTTCCTCTGTTATTTAAAATACAGATTTTATGTAGATTTAGCTGCTTTGATATCAATTAAAAGCCTTCTCCACCCTGAAACCCACAACTACTAAATTGGGGTAACTTCAGAAGAAATTCACATACATCATCAGAATTTACTCTTTTTAAACTGAAATGTTAAAGATCTGCCTTTCTAGGTTGTGTTAGCCAATAATTCATACTCTTCTGCTACAAGCTAAAGGCTAAACCCTCATTTTGATATCAGATTTTTTGCTTCTTTATTCAAGCAATGCAGGAAATTGCATTGCCCTGGTATATCACTAGCCAAAATACCAGTGTGGCATAACCATGTAGCAGCTCGAAATCCAAAGTAGCTTCATTGATACACAGGTCAAATATACACAATACAAAGAATCATCATAATCAATAATATGGTCTCATTATCCACTTCATGTAACTAACCATTATTTTGGAAAACTAAAAAACCGATCTAAACCAGTATCCTAATCTGTACTGCTGAGCATTTAATTCTATTAACAAATGCCAGCAACGGTGTCACATACCAAAAATTTCCTTTCTCTGATTCAAGGATTTTAGTCAGTTAACTTAGAGATTTATTTATACCTAAGTCCAAATTTACACATTTTTTTATTTAAACTCAAATTGAATCATTGGAAAAACCTGTTAAAAGTCTATTTCTGACTATGTCTGACAACCAGATCTCTAAAGGTATCTTTATATTTTAGCAGAATCAAATCTAAACCAATGCTACCTCAGGTTGGTTAATGACTATTTAGTAAGAAATGACAGCAATTACATCCAGTAATATCTGTGCCCTACAGTATTAGCAGCCTTTCATTTCAATCTGTATTTCAGATTTTACAATCCCATTATGACAGAATTTCTGATATGATTTGTTTCTCTAATACCATTAGAGAAATCATATCACCATCTAGATCTCATTCTGACCCTGGGAGGTCTACTGTAAATTTCTGAGCACAAACTCAGTACAGTTTCTTATACTCATCCCTTCTCAAAGTGATTTGACCCAAAGATAATTTGTTTAATGCTGAAAGACACAGACACTCTACTAGCCCTAAAAATGGGGCATTTTCCGTGACTGTCGTGTTCATTTAGCTGAGTAAAGACATTTCTAAAAAGTAGGTGTTCCTTCTTTTTGTACCAAGACTTTTTTTTTTTTTTTTTTTTTTTCTGGAAGTGGTCAAGAAGTTAAGACTAAAGAGCTGAATTTGGGGAGATTACTCAAATGCTGCATTTTTCTATGTACTGCACATATTCTACCTCCCTAAATCTACCCTCTCTTTTGGATGAATAAAAAATGAGCTGGTTACATTCCTTTTCTTTTTTTTTTTGTTTTTTTCTCCATGGTATGTTTTCATAAAGTAGGGGAAATGGCAGACAGGGAGATTATGGGAACATACATTTTGTAACTTTACAGTCCCTTTGGCATGAAGTAACTCTTACTCTCGGTTGAGAGACTAGCACATTATACCAGTGCAACTACTAAGGAATAAATATGCAAGTTAGAAGGAAGACTTGGATATAAGATCTAAAAAAAAAGCTTAACAGTATGGTGACATTTTTTTTTTTTGCTGCGTGGGGTAGAATGCACCTTGCATACTTTAACATATACTCATGATCTCAGGATTAGTTCCAAGTAATAAGTGACATCAAAGACTTTATCATCAGTTAAAGGAAGTCATGCATCTGGATAATATCTCCTGAGACCTTGTAAGCCTGCCACTAAAGGAAAGCGGTATGCAGATCAGGGCCCTGTTCATTAATGGGGCTTTACATTCTATTAATATTTATTCAAACATAAGAGAAAGAGACAAAAAAATACAGATTTTTTTTTTTTTAAATGGAGCAGGGGAGGCATATCTATGCCATATCTCAGGTGGCAAAGATACAACAGCTTTAGTAGCCATCTAAAGGCTTACCAAGTCAAGGACATGGTTTTTTAATAGGAGCTTCCTAACATCCATGCCATAGTGAAACCATTTAGTTTACACAAGCCACCTGACACACCACACCAGCCCTTAGAAACTGCCCTGCCTCTATTTCTCTTTTGCGTTTTTACAGATTTTTTAAAAGTATGTCGAAGGTACAAGTACTGGGAAACTCTGCAGAGGGAAGAAAAGGACAGAAAAGACCTACAGCCCTGGGACCACCTCCATGATGTTCTCTACGGGAGGCCAAGCAACATCTCATTTTACAATCTGTAAATGAGCAACTGGGCGCAACACCAAACGCTCCTATAAAAAGAAGGGCTATGGCTGCTGCTGCTGCTGTAGTGCTGACTTCCAGTCTCACATCCTCTGGATTAACACTCGTTATGGGTAACCTCGGCTGGAAACACATGGTTCTCTGTGTATGGATTTATTGACAGAGTGGATGGTCATTTAATCTGGAATTTTAAGGTATCTCTCTTCAGAGCCTGAACAGGTATAACAAGGTAGTGTAGAGGCAGCCTTTTTACTTAAAAAAACACCCCAAAAATTATAGCAGTGTCTTTGGAGATGATCTTGTTCAACCCCTTCAAAGGAGAGAGAACTTCTACATTAAAGCAGGCCTCTCAAGGTCATACACCTAGCTAAATTCTGAATCTCACCAATGATGGAGATCCCATAAACTCACTAGGAAAACTGTTCCAAAGTTTGACCCTTTCCATTGTAAAGAATCTTTCCTTTCTAATCCTAATCAGAATGTCCTTTGTTTTACCTTACATCCTCTGCTTCTCATCATTTTGTGGTATAACTCTGAAAAGAGCTTGGTAACCTCCCAGTAGGTAGCTTAAACAGCAATAAGATTCCTCCCTGTTTTTCTCAGCCAAAGTGTGAACCAATCCATCTCTCTCAGTTGTCTTTTTGTTCCATTTGTGGCTAAAATAATATTTTTTTTTCCCAGAGGCATCAGCTATGAAATCTCAGATGAGACCATGTGTTTCAGTCCATCGAAAGCAACTGGAAGACAGACAATGTTCCCCCATTTTCCTCACCCATGTTTCTTATTACTCTATGTTCCTTATTACTTACTGCTGTTTATGGCTAGTCATTGCTAGGTGCCTTACAGAGCAGGTTCCCCTCAGAGTTCAATTTGAAATCTGTAGCCTAGTCTGATCCTCATGTGACTAACAGCATCATGACATGGCTATTCTTACACATCACAGATGCTGATCCAACCTTAGAAAGTGTTCTTTGACTGACAGCAGGTTTGAGCAATCCCTTCCCTCTGAGATGCTCATAATGCTAATATCCCTTACCAAGCTGACTGTTGAATCATGTAAATCTCATTCCACACAAGGAAGGAGATTGTCACAATTCCATAGAGATAACCAAGTACTTTATTCCTACCACTGAACGTATGTGGAAGGGAATTAAATGCTACATGATGCATGGTAGTAGTCTCAGTATTCACTTGAATTATACATACTTCTATTTTAATATAACAGTTATATCAATTAATATAACAGTAAAATACCACTTTCCTATTAGTTTTCTTTGCATTTCCAATAGGGTTTTTTGCCTTACTGTACATACATTTAACAGTGACTCTACTTAACCAGTATATCACTTACAATTATGGATCCTAGAAGAAGTAGCATTATTTTCTAGGATATTTATCCGAAGTTATGTTGGGGGTTTCGTGTGTGGTTTTTTTTGTTAATCTTCCCATCTAAGTCCAAAATATAAGTTCATACTTCAGCAGGAAGAAATAAAAAAACCTAATACACGTCTGCAAGGCATAAAGGTGCAGAACCAAACTTTCACAGGGTACAGCAGTAAGTCAAGTGGTTACAAAAGTAAAAGTTAAGATCCCCAGCAGCTGCAAATGGGCACAGTGTCATCATCACTGAGGGAATTATACTGATTTCTACTACCAGATCAGTCTCTAGTTGAATACATGCTACAGGTTTTATTTCTGCCCTTTATTTTCCTTAGTTTATTTGTACTAGTGTGAGGGTAACAACTATAGAAACAATATCATTTTGTATTTGAAGAGCCAGTTCTATATTTTCCCAAATATTTATTGTAGTGGAGAGTGGAGGAGTATTTGTGACAAGCTTAGAATTCATTAAGTGAAGGAAAAATATCACTGTTATTCAACCAAGAGCAGCATTGCAGTATGGAAACCCCAGGGAGACACAGTCAGAAGCACAGGAAGCTGGTAGGCCTGGCCACTGTGTATAAAATCAATCCTAAATTATCCAGAAAGATGTACGTACACTAAGAATGGAAATATGGAAATGGAGTTATGCAGGAATGCAATCCCAAAGTTGCACAGGGACTGTATGTGATTGGAAACAATCACGGAACCACTAATTACAAACCTGCTTGCCTGTGCTCACTGTATACCTGCCTCTCCCATCAGCTGTCCTTCAACACGTAGTAAGCTTGTCCTGCAAACCAGTGAGTTAAGGACCTGTTGCAATACATGGTACTAACATTATAGGAGTAATGCGTTACCCTGCAGTGAATAACTATATTACTGTTTTAATCAGTTAAGGGACAGGAATACATATCTATTTAAAACCACACCTGGTCTTTTGTGTTTTGTAAAGCAAAACCTAACATTTGCATTATGTTTCACACAGGCTCATAAGGTTTAGTGTGAGGTGCTGGGGCAGACTGATGACATGGCATTTCTTTAAGGTGTTACTTACATTCATGCTGTTCAAATGTGTGTCTATGTCCAAAAGTTCAGTCAAAAGAGAGCCATTTGGGACAATGAGGCACTGGCGCTGTGGGAGGCCCGGGGGGTGGATGGGGCACCGGCGCTGCTGGTTGCACCGTCCAGAAGCCGCAGGGTAGAGGTGGTGGGGCTGCAGGGCGGGAGTCCAGCACCACCCTGGGCCCATCACAGCCCTTCCAGGCAGCTCCAAAACCACGGTGAAACAGGCTTGGGTTGGGGGAAAAAGTGGAGACCCTGCTCAGGGGCAGTCCGAGAAGCAGCAGCTGCTGGGGCAGAGACACTCCTGAGGGACCACGGATGACCCACGCCAGGGCAGGGACCCTCTGATGGACCGCGGTGACACTGGTGTGAAACACTTCGCTTTCCCTGGCCCGGGGAGTGATGCTGTCTGCAGCTCAGCACAAATCGGTTTTGCTGGTGGCTCAGCTGCAGACGTTGGTGGGGTGGAAGTGAGAAAGTGAAGTCACGGCCCCTGAGGAAAGCTGGCGAGGTGAAAACTACACATAGGAACCAAACCTGAGGAAGCCAACCTGTTGACAAGACGATAGATTTGTCACTCAAAGAAGAACTGGGAGTAAACAATTATTAAGTCATTAATGGAGAAGTGAAGAAAAATGCATCAGAACAGCAAAAGAAGTATCAAAGTAAGATGGAAAAGGGAATACTGATGCAACTGCAACAAGCTATTTATTTTCAGACACAGAAGCTGCTTTAAAATGACTGGGATGATCTGAAGAAGGCACACCACAGCTCCTTTTTCAGATACGTGCGAGTCATTTTCCCAAAGCTCTTTTGCCCACCATTTTGATGCCAGCTACTGTGATACCGAACAGGCAGAGATGCTCCCGTGCTTTCCGTAGGATGCAGGTCCACAGCGGGGAACTTGTCTGGCTGGTGGTCAGCTGCCGTTACCGGCCTGAGCCTAGCACCGTCTGGTGAGCTGGGCCGGCCTCTCTGAGCCATCAGCTTCTCTGTCCGGATGAAGATGGTACAACCACAGCGCTAAAAATAAAACTTGCTAATCTTCAGCCCACAGAAACATTTGGGGAGCTGTAGAGTCCTCTGAAGCTTGAATTTAGGGGCAGGAGGAAGGCCTGTTCCCAGTGACTTCTGAGGATGGAGATCTTCACTTTGTTCAAACATATGCCTTGTCTGCGATAAGCAGCAGGGCAGGCGTGTGTGTCACGACAGCAGCGTGGCTATCAAGACGACCCTTATTTGTTATTAAAAATTCCGGCTTAAGTCTAATAAGCTAGCTTGAGTGGTTCTCCTTTTATTAATATTATTAGTTAATTGGATTGGTTATTAGAGTAAATAATATTCAGTCTATTGAGTAAATAATATTCAGTCTGTTATTATTATAACATGATTTTTTTTTTTACTCCTTAGAAATTAATGTATATTCTTCTTTCCAATCAAGATGAAAACTTACAGTAACAGCATTTCCTTGGGAAACATGAATTATTTTGCTTCTTAGACAGTTGTTGCAAAGAGCAGAATCAGAGAATACTATACTATTATAGTAACAAATATCAGTACAATTACAGTGTACTTCGGCCTACAGCACTTCATGAAGTTAGGTGCATATGAGCCACATTTCACTGGGATACAAACTGACTTAGAGAAAAGCTTTCTTATTAGTCAACTTCAGAACAGAAAACAACTTTTGGGTCTTTCAACTCTTCACTCTGCACTTCTAATAATCTTTGAATAATAAAAGTCAGAGTCAAGAAGAGGAAAGGTAAAATTCAGCAGGTAGATACAAAGACAGAATGCAATATTTGTTTCATGAGATCTGTTAACTGGAAGATAATCAGAGGAAGATTATTGGTGTTACTGAGGTTCTACCTTTCTGTGTTGCTTTCTGATAATAGACTTGTTGATGTATTTCCATCTGTTTCTGTCTTCTCCTCCCTCCTGTCCTCTTTAAAATATTATACTTTCTGTGGGAAGTGTGGAGACCTTAGGGACACCTGGACTTTTGCATTCTTCTTTGAGAATGAAGTGAAAAATGAAAAAATAAGCAATCTAATCTCTATTTCTGCACACATTCACATTGGTGCAATAAATCCTGCACACAAATTCTTTACAGTACTCCTTAGAACATGATGTCTGGAGAACCCCCCACCTAAGTCCTTACAGGTGTTTTGTGTTAGGCCACTTCAGGTATTTGAGCAGAATTCCTACGTATTTTCACCTTAAAAGGAAAAGAAAAAAACAAAAGCCTGAATTTATATTGTGCTTCTAAAACAAAAAAGAGCTAACAATCTTTATATTGTTTACATATTTAGATTTTAGAATAACTGATGCTTTCTTCACAAAGGAGGAACTGTTTTAGAATAGCACCACAGAAGCTGCATTTGATCTCAGGTCCTAACCTTGTACCAGTATATGTACTTTAAAAAGCAGTTTGAAAAAGAACATAGTATGGTAACAAACTAGAAATGGCTCAATAAAATATTTCAAAGGCTCATGTCAGATTTCACATTTTTGTTTTCAAGAAACCAGGTGGCTGGAGTGCATCTTTATAAGGCATTTTGTAGATATTTGAGTGTATTGAATTTGATACTCACAAAAGCAGGAGACTCAGTGCTATCAAAGCCACAGAACACACCCTGAATAATCTTTCTCAGTGAGTTTGCTTTTCCAGTCCCTGTCAGTGATTGAAGAAAAACTCCTGCAGACTTCTGTTGACATTTTCATTTGTATTTATATTTTGGTACATTCAAAACTGATTTGATCTCTTTTCACATTCATTCTTATGAGAAATAGATTCATATTGAACAGACATTTTCAGAATGTAACAGTGATTCATTTAATTAAGGAAAATAAACTTATTTTGTGTTGACATTAATTTCAGATTGAAACAATTATTTGTCCTTCTAGCTGGGTTTATGTACTATGCTCACACTACCAATCTGTCTTTAGTGCTTTCATTCAGGGAAGCAGTAGTGTAATAAAAATTAAAAACCTCAAGGAGCAAATTCAGGTTTGCAAATGTTTAAAGTAGTATTCAGTACTAAGAGTTCAGTAATAATCTATAGGTAAAATTTGATGGTTTGTGGGTAGATGAGTATAAATGATATGATATTAATGAAGTTTTTACTGTTTGCTAAAAGAAAATAAGGCTAATTTCAAGAGATATCTCTCTTTCAAATAAATACTCCAGTCACTTACATTTGTGGATGTCCTGCTCATTAATTGTTCAACATAGTCTGACTACATAAATTTAGGTGAAGAAAAATTAAATAGAAAACTTGTCCCCAAGGAAACCAGCTGAAATATGCAATGGACTTCAGGGAAGCCAGGGTTTAATTTAAAAGCTACCAGACACAGTTTCATCTAAGTGATATACAGAATTTTAACTTTCTCTTTCATGCAGGCACCACTCTGCCAGATTTCCCTTGTGAATGCCTGTGTTTCCCCTGAAGGAAATTGTTAATGCCTGCCACCATGCCTGTCCCTCATGCAGTTTTCTCCACAAAAAACAGTGGAGTAAATTGGGTATTAAAATAATTCAGCTCTGCCTAACAGGAATGTTTCTTCCAGTTAAGAACCTATTACCTGCTAAGACCCTTGAGGCTATCTGGAATTGCAACAGATTTAGGTGCTGAATCATAACTTACAAGTTTTCTACCAGTGCTTGTCTATTTTCTTCAGTTTGTGGACTCTTAAGGGTTTTTTTAAGTGGAATAGCAGACCCAGCATTAAGCAAGGTTAAGTCATTCAAAGGATTGAAAACCAGGGTACTTGCTGAACACCAAAGTTTAGGCAATGAGCTTTGAATAAAATCTGTAGAATTAGCTGAGAAGCAGAATTTCCACATGCTGGAGGTTTTGTTTGTTTGTTTTCATTTAAATATAGTTTCAATTCAAAAGAAAAGAACCTGTTTTCCCCTCCCAGAGACAAAGGAATTTGTAAAAATACTGCATCCTACATTTCTAAGAGTATGCTTACTTTTTACAACTTCCAGCATTCCTTCACAAGAGTAGAGCTGCTCAGAATTTGTGACCTCCATGAATCTCCCAACAAGATAGTCAATTTCAAGTTGCATTGAACAAAACTACAAGTAAATTTTCAAGTTAGCTTTGATTTATAACTCTGAGTTAAATATTTAATGTTCCTTAATCAGTGCCTGGACGGAATTAAGTACCACAAGATGGAATTCACTGTAATTTCCTTCATAAGTAACATGAAGCCTAAAATAGCTAATAGGAAAATCTGGGAAGGGTGGAGCTAAGCCTGAGTACTTTTGTGGTGGTGTGGGAGCTAACTGAGGATTACAGGGGGATTCCTGTGTTAGATCAGAATCACAGCTACAGCTACTTTCTGACTCCCAGGAGCCAATATCACCACTTTTCAAAAAATGGAGCAGGAGGTTTTATTTAACATAATTAATCCACTAGGTCAGGATTTTAAGCACAAGAACAATTTTCTTCAATAACTGTTTGTATATATATTTTAATTGACTCTTTGAGAAGAGACTAGGACTTTCTCAGTTGCCTGCTCATGACCTAAGAGGCTACATGAAAAAGCAGATATCTTCTTTCCCTGAACTAAGAGGTATTAGATTTTTGGTACACAAACCCAACCTCACCACACAGGTTGAAAGCTCTTAGAACAGGATGCTTTCCTGAGGATGGGAATTGCTGAGAGGAGAGAGAACGTGTTTTTCTTCCTTTAACTCTGGAGGTTTTGAATTAAGAGATGGATAGCAGACAATATCCATATGATCATCATTTGAATAGAAGTGATTTTCTGTAGAAATGAATACAATCAGCACATTAAGTGAACTTTGAGGACATCTAATGTATTGATCCACTTACTAGAGTTTAAAGTTCTTGAACAAGATGAAACAAGTGTCAAGCTGCTCAGACCTACCAAAAAGATATAACCTTTAACCATACACAGAAGCAAAACTATGGATATCTTTATAAACTTAGTAGAGAAAAGTAGGTTAAAGTCACAGGATTTAACCTGTAAATATTGAAAAATTCCCTTTTTGGTCACTGGAGAGTTTAGCATGTTAAATCCTTACAAGGGTTCATATTTATATCTGGCATGACATCTGACTGTTTGATATTGCGACATGCTCACCCTCCCTGCTGTCAGTCATATCATTTAAGCAGTTGTATAATTGTCTCCATGACAATGATGAATTCTGAAAACAGACCTTTATCTTGAAAAGTAAAATGAAAGCCTAGGGCTTCCAAGAGTTGGACTTATAAAAGGACAACAGAACATCTAGCTAGAGTAAATATGGCAGAGAAATAGAATTGCTGTATTACAACATAAGTCCTGCAAAATAAAGACAGATGGATAAATGGTCTAACCCACTCAGTCATCCCACCCTATTTCCCATCCTGAGTATGAGTAAAAGGACAAGCGCTACCAAATCACTTCCTCATTCCTCATGTTATTGTATTTATCAAGCGTATTTTAAATGTAGATGTGGGTGTTCTCTATGTATGTTAGGGACAAGAAAACTGACTGAGTAATAGGCCAACCTAGCAGAAATATGTTCGTTATGAGCATCGCCATTTAAAAATATGTTTATGAGAGCTGAAATTCAACATCATGTAAACAAATACAGCTATGTTCTACAGCCATATCTCAGCTTGGTTCTGAGACTGGATTTCAAGGTATGGTGTATGTTACATAAAATATTGTTACTGGCAAGAAAGATACACTGCATATATAGAACTAAAGCATTTGAGCTGAATTAATGTTTTAACAGTCTAATCGTCCAAGTTATCTAATTGAAACAGCAATTCATAATAACGATACAGTTAAAATCATTACACAGAACACCTCTTCCTATAGTACTCCCTTTGCTCTGGCATTATGATCATCCTTCCAATGTTCCTCTTGTCCTAAGGTTGACAGTTGCAGTCTTCTTCAAGCAGGAGTTGGGGTGGCGGTTATGATGAGTTGTCAGTCTTTGTCAGTTATGATGAGTCAAAGTTAATAGAATAGAATACAGTAGAATGGAATATTTCAGTTGAAAGGGACCTACAACGATCATCTAGTCTGACTGCCTGACTACTTCAGGGCTGACCAAAAGTTAAAGCATATTATTAAGGGCATTGTCCAATTGCCTCTTGAACACTGACAGTCTTGGGGCATTGACCACCTCTCTAAGAAGCTTGTTCCAGTGTTTGACCACCTTCCCTGTAAAAAAATGCTTCCTAATGTCCAGTCTGAACATCACCTCCCCTCCCTTTGTCAGGGTGATATTCACAGTGGGTGGGAGTTTCTTCCTCTATTGGGGTTCATCTGGAGTTATATTTACCTGTTTTCTTATTTTGGTTTGCTTCCTTAATACTTGTTCCCTGCTGAAGTCTGAAAGTTGTCTCCCCCAGACTCAGCTGATATTAAGGGCTGTTTCTTGCAAGGCAGTGCCTCCCCAGGTTTGCCAGACCTTTATCATTCTTGCTGTTCACAAAGCTTCAGCTCATACAAATATGAAGCAATAGTCACTTTGCAACCAGATGAATGTTAAAATCAGCTGAAACCATGCCAAGACAAACCCAGAAATGTTCTGACACCCTGCAATGTCAGGCCAGTCCAAGCCTCTTACTAGTTATGGCAAAAATCATATTTCCTGGGCTACACAGCATTCTTGTTTACTGGTTTGTATGCATACACTTCTGAAAATTGTCATGATCAGCATTTTATTTACTCATAAAGATAAAATATGTGATTGGGAGTTTTACATGGTATGCAGTCTCCAAGTTGAGAAAATAGTCCCTCTTGCTCAGTAGGCACATCCATGCTGGGCTGAGCCACCATTTTATCTCCAACCCACAGCTGGAGGACACTGTGTGTAATAAACTGGACGTGCAAAACAAAGTGAGCACAGATGTTGAGTGTCAGTAAAGAATATGCATGATTAAAAATTGAAAGTAAATATGACGGAAACACACATAATTGCTGTCTGCAAACTGAAAATGCTTTTCAGTTTTTAAGATCTACCTCTTTGTGAGGAGTCTCTAATCAAGAGCAATGAAGCAGATGTACTTGCTCTTAAGCAAACAAGAATGTAAATTCCATTCACCTTAGGACTAAACAAATTGTCCTGCCATACATAAGAGCCTAAGGATTGCTCAGGTCTTTCTGCAGCTGACTCAGATGATATGGTAAGTTAGCACAGACAGGGCTATATGTATTGCATTAGATCCTATTCATTGGGCAGGAAGATGGATGTGTTCATATATATTGATTTCCCTATCAGTATACTCATCCTGAATAATGGATATCAAAACTGAAACAAATGAGCTGTGCGTATGTTTTTTCTACAAATTTCAACTTCCGCTGTATCCATAGTAAGGAAGTTATTAAGAAGTGAACATTTGTACTTTTCAGAGAGCTGTCTCTTACCTTCTTGAATTAAAAAAGTGCATTTTCATTGCATTTGAGTATTAAGATCACAGCTCTCGATGCTTCAAAGGCAAAGCCAAGATTTCCAACAACTCTGGCAAGGCGCTAGGAGAGCTGGCGGTTCCCTGGTCCAGGGACCGGGGGTGCCAGGGTCTCCCGGGGCAGCAGGGCCGGGGCCTGGCAGCCGGGGCCTGTCCCTCACAGCCAGGGCACGGCAGGGCAGGGCAGGCCGAGGGACAGTCGGGGCGGCCCCAGCCCTGGGCACCAGGCACCTCCCTGGGGATGGGGATGGTCTGGGACATCAGCCAGCGGGTGGGGGTCAGGATCCAGACCCAGGAGGCCCAGGGCTGGGCGCCCGCCTGGCCATGGCGCTGCGGGATCTGGAGCTCAGGCGGGGGCCAACGAGGAGAGGCTGGGAGGTGGCTCTGAGGCCCTCCAGGCCAGGCTCTGGGAAGGGGCATGCTGTGAGTGCCCTGCCAGTCGCTTTTTCATTAGTAATCCCTCTTTATAATCTCCACACAGTTATTTTCCTCACAGGTCATAAGGGGGATAGGGACAGAGGGCTAGGAAGACGGCAACACTCCCACCCGTTTGAAACGTATGTTAGAGTCTCCCTGGCAGCGCTTCACAGCTGAGGTGAGCTCCCTTAAGCAGAGCTTTAGAGACAGCACTTGGTCACTGGTGTTTGCAGCTCACGTAAACATACTCCAAGGCTGCAGAGCTCTGAAGAGCTTCCTTCGCTGACATCAGTAAACTGCTCAAATGAACTCAAAACAACTAATCTGTCCATATGCATCTGAGTTAACATTTGCAGGACTCCGGCCAGAGCATGGCAATAATTCTCATCCTGTAAGTGG
Source organism: Buteo buteo (assembly GCF_964188355.1). Taxonomy (NCBI): domain Eukaryota; kingdom Metazoa; phylum Chordata; class Aves; order Accipitriformes; family Accipitridae; genus Buteo; species Buteo buteo. Next base: position 10,231,534 of record NC_134174.1, on the reverse strand, counting down.
AATTGTTACGAGTAGCTGCTCATAAATAATACGTTTCAATTTTCAAGCTGTGTCAATTGGACACAGACCACAAAGCACATCTTTCTTTTGCCTATTTAGCTGCCAAATGGAGTGTGACTATTTGCAGATATAGAGTACACTTTTCACACATCCACTAATGCGCAGTAAAAGTAGGATAATTGTAACAACTTACCTGCAAGCAAAATCAGAATGTAAATACAGTGAGGAGGAAAATTAATTTGAGGGAATCATTTAAAAGTAGCATTGAAAGATTATTTGTACTAGCCATCATACTTTGCCTCTCCATTTGTAGGAATGCATTAGTAAGCTCTTTTTAGTTTTGTTCATGCTCAAGTCCTGTACCCTTGGTATCTAATAAAATTAACGAGGCAATTATCTGGCAAGAAAAAGTAACTCAATAGCTTATTCATTAAGATTACTCTAATAAATAGTCACAGTTTGGACTTCAGCACAAATTTGAACTGTATTTATTTTAAACAGAATTAAGAAACCCAAAAAGAAAATGCCTTGAAGAAATTCAAACCAAATGTGTTAGTCCTAACACCCACCACAAAATTCAGGGAGCTTCAAAGATAAATTTTTGAAAATGGACTTCTAATGTGTAACAGTGTGAAGTGATCTAATTTTCTATGAGCACATTTAGAAGATGGTAAGAAAAGTATGAAATTGTAACAGGGTTAGTCGAAATCTTTGGAAAAGGGTAGCATGGAATAATTAAGCTAAAAAATGGAAGATTAAGGTATTCAAAAGCTGCAAAAGGACTCTACTGAAAAATGTGGTTTGGATTTTTAATTTCTTCCACTATACTGACAGTGAGTTCTACAGTTCTGGTGCAAACATTACACTACATGCTTGCCCAGAGAGGTTGTTGAGTCTTCATCCTTGGAGATGGAGACAATGTTTCCCAACTGGACAGAGCTCTGAGCAACCTGCTGTAGCTGAACCTTCTCTTTGCAGGGCAGTTGGACCACAGGATCTGCAGAGGTCCCTGGCCACCTCAAGCTGTTCTAGGATTGGGAAATATGTCAAAACAGGTAAAACTGAAAACTTCAGTGTTTCTTACTAATCTGTGAACCCTTAGGGAGCATAGAAGTGTATTCTTAATGCATGGATGAAACCAGTGGGAGACACAATGCAGAAACTGAGTGTTAAACAGCATGGAATTACAACCATTATTTTATTTTACTGTTATCTTCACTTTTTTTTTATTCCTCTTTGTTATTTTTCCTGGCCAACAGATATAAATCTTTAACATCTCTCTAAAATACACTGTGGATTCCAGACAGGATTGGATAATTATGCTAGGATTCTTGAGCTTGGAAAATCTAGGTATGAGGGGTATATGATAGACAACCATAGAGTCATGAGTGGCATCGTAAAGGTAGGTAGGTATTTGCTGTCTCTTCCAGAAAAAAAAACAATGACCATCATTTAAAGTTAGTGGCAGACAGGCTTAAAATAAGCAAATGAAGGTGATTTTTAACAAAACAGGTAGTGAATTTGTAGAACTCATTACCAAAGGACATTGTGAATGTTAAAAGTTTACATGAATTCAAGTTGAGACTGGACAAGCTCATCCACTAAGGATTACAAAATGCAGAGAAGGCACACATGGCTTGGGCAGTCTAAGAGCTGGAAACGGATGGAGCTTCCAAGACTGTTAAGGGGAGGAAATCACATATGCTTCCTCTGTTCTTACACCCACCCATGGACATCTGCTTGTGGCCACCAGAGGAAGCAGGATACTAGAACAGTCATCATTATGAAAAACCTATTGAAAACTTACTCTAAAAATTTTACTAGCTTAACATTGAGGTATTGAACATAACAAGTATGAGTGTAAGGAAGCACATTTTTATATAACAGACACTAAGAGACAAAATTCAGACGTGTATGCACTCAGGTCCACAGCAGACTTTTGCATCAGCACTCATGAGCTAGTACAGTGCACCTAACCAAGTTTTCCTTATATATTTGTTTCAGGATAAGAAACAGTTCCTCAGATACTGACTTCCAGCTTTAAACAATTGTGAGGCAGTTGAAATTTTATATTTTATTTGTCTCCTCACTGTATACAATTTATGTCTCTTAATTCTTACTATTTTCTTTAAATTTCTTTAGGCTTAGTGCAATAAAATTTGCCCTTTCATATTCATTGTCCTCTGACTGCATCATTGAAATTAAGGAAGCCCAACTGGTTGCAGTGATTCTTCATCAAATACCACTCCACCCCCAAGTGTAGTTCATAATTAAAAATAATCCAAATAAAATAATGAAATCATCCCTGTGGCTGGCTGTCAATCTGTGTTTGACAAACTGAATATCTGTTGGACTAATAATTTTAACTACTGAGTACCAACAGGCATATTCACTATTTGGGGAAAATAAAAATAATAATGGGAGAGAAGTGCTATAAAAAATACATAATAAGTCTGGGTACCTTAGCTTACATTCTTAAAGCTGCAAGAGCCCAAGGAAGTTAATTCAGGCTGAAAATGCTGTCCTTAAGTCACCTGGCATTTTTTTTTTTCTAATGACTTAAGAACAGATGGCCAGCCTCAATCCAAAATTTCTTTTCTGAGTTTGATTCAGCCCCACAGTACAATTTGTAAGTCATTTTTCCTGATTAATTTTAAACATTCTGCAATGGAAGAATGAGCTTTGATCTGCTTTCAGGACATTTACATCTTTTGTATGGTAGCTCTTACACAAAATGTAAATTGATGTTATGCAAGATAGGCTATGGTAATTATGATTATTGCAATTGGTTACAAAATGTGAAAAGAGGAAAGCGGGTGTGGGAATTAGAAACTAGAACAAGATGGAGAACCTCAGCTTCTAATGTTATAGGATACAGAATGTGCACTTGGCTTGCAAAAACCTCCAGATGCTTGTCAATGAAAAGTGAAAACAGGAAACAGAAAATCTGGGAGATCTTAAAGACAGATGTAATGGGAGTGAATTTTGAAGACCAAAAGAATCAAAACCAAGTAATTCTGAAAATTTTGGCTGAAACCAGGACAATATCCAAAGTTCCTAAACAGACCATGAGAAGAATATATCCTATAAATAAAAGCAAGAAAGTTTTCAGAACCTTTAAGGGAAGCAAATTGTAGTCAGGTCTGGAAATCCAATAAAAATGCAAGGAATATCTTCTCCTTCCTCAAAACACCTTTCATACAGACACATTTCAAAATTAGAGAAGATCATTAAATCATGCTGCTTTACACCCCCTCATAGAGTAAGTCATAAACTTTCAAGTAGACTAGTTCCTACCCCAGGCTTTAAACCAGTATGTGTTGAAAGCAGTCTTAAAGTATTTTATACTTGAAGCAAACACATAGTGTTTATGAATATTTTCTGCATCAGGGAAGAGAGAGGAAGCTATTCTTACCCTTTCATTTAAGAAGCAACTTTGGGGTTTAAATTGGGAGCTTTTTCATCTTATATCCTTGATGTAACATCTGGAGAGGAAAGACTTCACCATTGACTATGCTGGAGCTCAGGGAAATAAGCAGTCCAGCTTAGCTGCCAGTCAAGGGGTGAAAGAAGGCCTTCCCACTGACAGCATTTTTGTAACTAACCTAATCGTTTAAAATTTAATAATAACTAGATAAACTGCAAATGGGTATACTTTGCAAAGTCTATTTTACCTTTTCCAATTTTCCTAATGTGGATTAACTATGAAAATGGAAATATCGGAAAACCTAGAATGACTATTTATTTGTTTGTTTAGACAACTTTGGCTCCCAGAGTTTGATTCTTGGTCAGGTGATGGATCTGAAGGGAGTAGAAGAGTTGCATGCTCAGCTCAAGTCATAAATGTCATGAAAGCAATGAAAATCCTTCAGAGTTAGATTGAATACTGCAATTCAGAAGAAACAGCAAATGTAAATCACATTCATTGCCAATCCAAATGTTTTCCCGGTTAGCTAGACTTACTCACAGGGAATTTTATTCTTTTTAACAAAAACTGCTACTTAACTAAACTTCCAATATGAGAATAGGAAGTGGTAAACTACAATATATAAATAGAAAGAGCCACACTAGGATTTCTCAGCAAGTTAAGGAGCAAGTTTGCAAAATTTTCTCGAATTTACCTTTTTGGTTCAAAGAAATCTTGTTAATTTCTATAGGGTGTATAGGATTTGCTTGATCTGCACCTCACTGATATTCCTTGGGTGGAGTCAATCCTTTAGAACATTGCTGGCAGCCCAACATGGGCCAGTTTCTATCACTGCTGACACTGCAGCCTCTCAAACAATCCAAAACATAAAAAATAGCTGCCATGAGTTCCTTGAGTGACCTGCAATTGCATTACCTTTCCAACATATATTGTTAATTTTCACTATTACTATATGCCTAATCACATTTCAAAAACATCACATCATCAGAAACATCAGAATGATAAAGATACAAAAGTTTTTTAAAATGCACTGTGGAGTAGAGGTTAATCTCAGGTAAGAGATCACAAGGTCAAACTAACATTGCACATTTAGTTCAAGCACATAGACAGCTGTGTCAATGAGAAGGTGGAGGCTAACGGTCCTTAACATTTAGTTGCTTTTACTATCTACTGTTACATTTTTTCCATGCCACACAGGGAGTTTGCAGACAACTTTTTGTCTGTCCCAGGCCATCACCTGATACAGAAGTCTCCAATACAGGTACTTTGTCCCAATTCACTACTAGGCAGGTGGTGACATTTTGTCATCCCAAATTCCACCATCTTCATGAGGATACAAGAGTGAACTTACATGCTTTTTCTGAATCAAGTTGCCTTCATGTATCAGGAACTTAAAGTATAATTTAAGTCAGATTTCTCAATGTGGATTTAATAGTGGTTATGGGGGAGGAAGCAAAACCCTCATGCACTTCTTTGAAAATGGAGTCTGTTAGAGAAGACTCTAAATCAAACTGTCTGGCACATCCTGCCATACATGTGAAATAATCATCTGCCAGAATGCATTAGTGGAGTGATGAATTATGTACCAGAGCCTTCACGGCAGCTATCATTAGAGTCTGATTCTTACTCTAGTTTCTTATATTTTTTGTTACTTAAAGAAAAGAAACAAACCCCTGCTTTTCCCTCCCCCACAAAACCCTACAAAGCCAAACAAATAAGACGATTTTACAGCTGAGTCTGTTTTTTCACATTTCTTTTAGGAGTTCTCATTTCAGTCTAGATTGGTGTTTTGATTTTAGATACTAAAACAACTTTTAATTGTAGCTGTTATCTGTACTGAAAGCATTAATTAGTGAGAACACCGTAAGAAAATATGTGAAGGCAGACAAAGTGCCTTTATTTTTAAAATACATACAGATGAACACATTCGTATGTCAGCTTGTTTCCTTCTCTAAAAGCCCTGGGGTTTTATTGTGAAGTAATTGTAAAACAATTCCATCAAATGGATTTCACAAAAGGCATCTTAATGGAGAGGCCAGTAAATATGTTTATTACAGGTCTTTGTTCCATGGCAGAGCTTAAAGGCTGAAACTGAGGGCAGAGCCCCACTTAGACTATCCACTGTATAAACAAGTAGAACGGGAAAGTGCTTCCCTGAAGAGCTAATAAAACAAGTTATGAAAGGAGATAGTGAGAGATGCCCACAGCCACATGGAAAATTGGTAGTAGACTAACAGATTAGAAGCGCATTTTTCTTGCTGTCGCTCTCAGACTTTTTCTAGTCTCATGGACAGATTATATGGTCATAAAGGTGACCTCAGTGGCCTGACTTTGGCACTGGCAGTGTCTGTGCTTTCTGTGACAAAAACAAACACCCCTTCAAATAACCCCATTGTGTGGGCAAAGCATTTACACCTCACACACACACACACACACACACATATACACTGTGAGAACCTCAACATACAGCTGTTCTGTCACATTAAGACATAAAAAGGGTATGCAAATGTGTACAGAAACACTACCGTAAATTGGAGTTCCAGCTCCCATCATCCTAGTGACACAAATAAAGTATCTTTCTCTCTGCTGTTACCCCACAGACAGCTACCTTGTAGACACGCAAAAAGTGAATAATATCCCTGTTGCTGCTGAGTCACTGTTGTGTAACACTTGCCTACATATTTAATGAACCACAATAATGTGGCATGACAGCAGCGCTAGTGGGAGAGCAGAACGTGCTGGGAATAACTGGAGGTGTATGTGTGGAAATAATGCTCCTGAGCATATTCTTAAAGTGAATATTTCAGCTCTGACATACCTAGGAAAGGATAGTTTATGACCAAAGAAAAGTCATCCATCTAGTCATGTGGGGACAGTTGTGGACAGAAATGCAGAAGCAAATTACAGCTAGATATGTCTGATCCAAACCACAGGACATACTTGCATGCATGGAAAGGCAAGGAGTGAGAGGGAAAACATCAAAGCCATCCTGCTCAATTAGGTGTTGCTGGAGAATATGCCCCAGGAGAGAGTGCTGTGTTTATGAAACAGGCTGAGTGACCTGACTATTCTTTGTGGTCTCTAATTTTTGCTAAAAATATATTATATAGACTTCTGTGAAGGAACAAGAAAAGGACATGCTTGGATGACTGGCTTGCCATCCAAATATATTGGGCATTGCTATCCAAACATATTGGGCATTTTGCAGTGAATTGGCTGTTTTGGTCAGTTGGTATCAGGCTTATGTGAGAGGGTTTGCATTGGCTTCTTGGGCAAGAAGGTCCTGTCAGCATCATGCACTGTGACATATTTGGTTTGTCCTGCAAAAAGAGTCTGTTTTCTCTGCAACTTTTAATCTGTATTATAGCTTTGAAATGCAGAAGAAAAGATTAAAGTAGCTGTTAACAGAAAAAGTATCTGCATATTCTGCTTTTGCTACTCTCACTGAGAATAACAGTGTGTTTTAAAAATCACTTGGCCGTTTTCACAAATTTCCCACAAATTAATGATATTTGATATCTATCTTTATTTCCAAACATTGGGAGTGAAAAAGTAGAAGTTTCCTGAAAGAAAACTTGCATTCAAGTTACCCAGAGTAACTGGAAAATCTCAAAGTGAAAGGTATATTCATTTTAAAAATCTCCTAATGACATTGGTTTTAGATAACTGGGTATGGCAGTAGTCCAGTGCTCAAACAGGGCCACTTTGCAATATTTATTTGGCCCAAAAGAAAAAGAGTGGAAGCATGACTATGTTCTGCTGGGAGCTTACTAAGGTGATCCTGGATTCTGGACTGAATTCACAACTCTGTCCTGTGTTTGACATTAACACAGTCATTTTACAATCATTTAAAACAGGAATGAGAAAAGTACTCAGCTGAACTGTGGGTTTCCAATGTTGCAGTGACCACCCATCTACTGGAATTTTTCCCAGGTGGTCTTGTAAACTTTATTGGCTAAGTTGCATTAACATGTAGATCGGGAAATACTTAGCAGTAGTAAATGAAATGTGGGGACATGTAAATGTGTCATTTTTTTTTGTGAAGCAAACTATTTGTTATTGCAGGTATAAAGCCTGAAAATGCTAAAATAGCCCATATATTTTCCTCTGACAGTCTTGGATTAGTAGAATGACATTCACACCAAGGACATTTTTACTGCTGAACATAAACTTCATGGATTTGGTTGTTTGCAGTACAGCTTTTTTTAACAAAACAAAACAGCAAACAAGGCTGTAACCTGGGTGCTGTACCAACCAGAGGGTACACTGGATGGGAAAGAAACAGCAGCCAGTTTGAATGTAAAGGAGAGTTAGCCTGTTAAGAGACTTAACCTGTATTGATGGAGCTTGCTTAGAATTAGTACTAACAAGATGGGGGAACTTCAACAATTTTGCCTTACATTATATCTCTTTATTTAACCGATAGTCATATCCCATATATTGTTTCATATTAGCACTACTATATCAACAGTTCATTAGCATCAGAAGACAGCACCTTGCTCCATTTAAATAATCGAAAAACATTTCTCTCCACCCCCCCCAGTAATTCTAAATTCATAGCTTGGTAATATTTCTGTTTCTGCATTTTCCTATCCCTGTGTAGCACGTCTCACAATCTCAGCTTATTTTTCCAAACCTAACTTTTTTTAAAAAAAAATATTTTAACACCACGACTCTCAAATGCCTTGAATTTATAAGGCAACAAAAGAGCACTGTGTACAAATACAAGTTTTGCACAACCCTGGGCACAATGATGCTTCAGAGCTATCCTCTTCTCAAGAGGTCTAGGCTCATTCTCTTTTCAGACAACAGATGTTGCAAAGCTCAGACTCCTAGTAGGCTGCTGGTATAGTCAGACAGGGACTGATAACAGGACAATACATAATAGGTGCACCACAGAGCGTTATAAATTAACATTAACAGCAGTTCTAACCAGAGGTGACAAGTGTCCCAAGCCTACCTATACACATTACAACTTAATGTTTATTTTGGAAGTTAAGACAGCCAAAGCTTTGTCTAGGGGCAAGATGCAACACTTTCACCTAGTTTGGCATCCACTGATCAGGTAGTTATATACAATAGGATTGTCACATCAGACTGATTTTATATGCCTTGCCTTTCTGACAGTCATCTTTCCCAAACACTTCTCCAAAATTCAATGTTAGCAGACATGTGAAGTCTCACACTTGGGGAACGAGACTCATGTGACAGGTTTGTGCGTTGCTTGATAAATACTGCAGCATCGGCTTTCTGCTCAGTCTGTGTCATGGTTTAACCCGGCCGGCAACTGAGCACCACACAGCCGCTCACTGCCCGCACTCCCCCCACCACTTCGCTGTGTGGGCTGGGTGAAGAATTGGCGGGGTAAAAGTGAGAAAGAAACTCATCGGTTGAGATAAAAACAGTTTAATAATTAAAAAGATTTTTTTTTTTTAAAGTGGGGAAAAGAAGAACAAATGGTGCAAATGAAAACAATTGCTCACCACCAATGGACTGATGCCCAGCCAGTCCCTGAGCAGTGGCCCCCCTGCCAGACTCCCGTCCAGTTTTATTGCTGAACATGATGTCATATAGTATGGAATATCCCTTGGGTCAGGTGGGGTCAGCTGTCCCAGCTGTGTCCCCTCCCAACTTCTTGTGCCCCCCCAGCCTACTCACTGGTGGGGCAGTCTGAGGAGCAGAAAAGGCTGCATAAGCCCTGCTCAGCAGTAACGAAAACATCCCTGTGTTATCAACACTAGCACAAATCCAAAACATAGCCCCATACTAGTTACTATGAAGAAAATTAACTCTATCCCAGCCAAAGCCAGTGCAGTCTGTGACCCCACTCCGCAGTTACAACCAGATCTGTGCTCTGCTAAGCAGTTCTATCTGCCATATGACATTGCTCCTGGGGATGAAGCTGGCCGGCAACTGGGAAGGAGGAGTGTGGCTTTTGAGATCCTTTGGACAGCTGAGCGCATTGGAAGGCACATGCCCTAGTCTCTACCATGTCATGTGCCGTTCTCCCCTTTTCACATAGTTTAACATATCAAGATTTGATGTTGAGAGAGAGGAACTTGAGAGGAGAGGAGAGGAGAGGAGAGGAGAGGAGAGGAGAAAGTTTAACTATCAACTAAAGCTAGTACATAACTTGCTTTGTGCTATGACCATAAGTCTGCTGGCTGCCAAATTGGCAGGCATTTTGGTCCAATTAAATTATTAATTCTTCTTGTTCTGCAGGAGTGCAAACCACTTAGATGATTTGTTTTCTTTTGCAGGGAACAGTGTAACTCCTAGGTTTGCCAGGAATATATGGTTTTGGAGGAAAACTAAGGGTCTTCACCTTTGACAAACTGAACTGCTGAGAGCTGTCAAATGGACATGTGATAAAGATACAAGATTAGGAGAAGTTTATTAGATTTTAGTATAAAGCTTGGCGTATCTTGATGAAGAAAGTTGTTGGCAGAATAAGCAGCAGTTTAAATATATCAAGTGAATATTGTATCTTTACTGTATTTGACCAAAAAAAAAATAATCTGTCTTTTAATTTTAAAGTCTTAGAGCTGTTTCTGGAGGTTAAGCTGTGTGAGAAGAATTTGTTCCCTTCTGTTAAAAAAAATTATATATTGAGGACATAAATGCATATTTCTTCTTAAATGGCTTTCATGTGTAAATATACAAAATGCAGGTCAAAAAAGCCATAAAAGGAAAAGAAAATCTCACATCTAGCTCTAGTGTAAAGAAATAAAAGTAGGTTAATTGATAATTAATAGGAGAACCTGGAAACACAGATATTTCAAATGGGCAGTAGCTCATAATGTTTTCTCTGTGATTCATTTTATGACTCTTGTGTGTTTGCTATTGCTCTTTTACATTTTAACTAATCAAGTAATACTGAATAGAGTTGTGCAGTCACAGTACCTGAAGAATTAAATAGGGGACTCTGCTTCAAATTCTAGATAAGCAGACAATGAAGTTAATACGAATTATTTAACAGTGTGAAACTTGGGATTGACCTCCTACTGTCAGAAGAAAGGTAGATAATTTACAAAATTATGTAGTATGTGCCTGCAGTGGATTTATCTGAGCATGTTATGAACTGCTTGTGTATCTGCTTGAAAGAAAATCTACCGTAATCCTGTGCACATAGAGTTAGACTAAACAAGATATATTGGACCCTAATATCTCACCTATGTTTGGAAGTCTCAACCGTAACTCATGTACCAATGGAGGTGATGGTCACAGTAATACCCTTGGGTCTGTTTTAAGGTTTGCTGAAATTAGTGAAAGAAGATCCACCAGTTCATGAGACTTGATTTCAAGTGGCTGGGTTCAAAGAGCAGATTGGACTGAATAGTTGAAATTATAAATCCTCATAATATGATATATAATCATTGTATGATTATTTAATTGTCAGTCTTATAACAATTACATTTATACTATGGTGATCAAGGCTAATCTATGTCAGTTCATCCAGTGATGTATTTCACTTTAAAATTCAAGAGCATCTATACCTTATACCAAAAAATCCAGTTAACCCAGGAGTGCATTACAACACTGTAAGATATGAAACCCCAAAGCTGTGTAAAAATGCATTTGAGTACAACAGGCATTGCTTGTGTTTGCGCTCAGTCATCTGAGTGATACAAAACCCTGTTTGAAATACAGTGTTCTAGCCCACCACCAAGGTTAATGTGTACACTCACGCCTCACCAGATTTCTATGTGACTGCCTCTACATACTAAATGATCAGTCCTTTGCATTTTCCAGGCGTTACAATCAATCACTTCCAGCTCTGCATCTGGCCTCTGTTTTGAAAACCTGGTCATTCTTGACTATTAGCTGTACTGTGTCTTTATTAATCAGACTGGCTATCAACTTAGGTCAAAATCACATTGATAACTATGGTGACAAATTATGATTATTACAGAGACCCAAGAGAGAAAAAACCATCTCAGAAAGATTGTAAGCTAAACTGTGATGATCTTTGTATGCAGTTGTCACCATTTAATCCTTATTCTTTTGCTGAATCTCTTTCTGCTACTTACACACACTTCAACCTTTATGTTTTTTTCCACCTTCCAGGGTGGAAAAAACCCACAATTTATTACTTTTTTCACTGACCCATACTAGTTGTCTTTAGTGGAGAGGAAGGATTACTGTTTTTAAAGGATCACAGTACAATCACAGCAGGTGTTTCCCGAGCCCTGCTTAAATCCCTTTTTTATCATTTGTTCATAGTGGCTCCAAACCAGTTCCTGCCTCTGCCATGTTCAGAGAACCCATGAGTGTTTATCTGTAAAGACTTTGATCTGGCACTACTATTTGCATGGATAAAAAATTCTTGCTGGTGAACAGAATCATTTAGAAAATGAATATGAAAGGGACACATTCTAAACAAATTCAGATTTTATTTGGGGAGAATATTTTAGGCCACCAGAGATATTCCTGAATTCTAATCATAGCTGAATGCAGCCTTTCACAAGTAAGTCCAACTAAATGAAATGCTCTACTTAAGAAAAATAGGAAAGAATATAGCTGAATTGTACTGCCTAACTCATTAATAAAAATATCACTGAATATATGGAATATTTGTGGAGATGAAGAAGGTTGGAACAAAATCATTCTATCAGTTTTTATTTAGCTAAACTTTGTTTAACACAAGCACTCCCACAGTTTCAATCAGCAGTAGATACAAGGCCAGCAACCAGAAATTCCTGTGTGCCAGTCCTGATTCTAACTCTTGGCAGGTAAATTGCCTGTGATTGAGTTAATCGACACTAATTCAAAAGAGCTGTTTCCTCACTTCCCTGGGGTAAATCAGTTACGAATTGGGAAGAGTGACTAGTCTGTATTTTATGTGAGGAGTGCTTTGACTACAAAAATAGTCTGTAGGTGATGGGATTTTTTAATATGAAAGGAATCACAAGCAGATCTGAATAAATCAGACTCTCCATAGGACCAAACCTTTGGTGTCTAAGAAATGTAAACCCTTGAAAATGTGAAAAAATATATGTTGGTGCTTTTGCAGTTGCAAGATCTACAGATGGAGTGCTGAGATCAGTTGAGATCAGACAAGATCAGTCAAGAAAAAGTTAGGAAATAAAAGAAGTTTTATGAAAGAGACTGCGTTAATTACATGCCATCACAAACCAGAAAATTATTGAAGAGATTGTAGGATTACAGATCTTTTTATTTCAGAACAGCTTTTTTAATACCTATATGAAATAAAAGCTATTCAGATGCTTTTGATAGTGCATGGGGGGTCATGACCAAAATCACCCTAAAGTCAGTTTAGAGGCAATTGCAGGTTTTGAAGGTTTTACTTTTCCACTAGGTATGATTTTCACATTTCTTAGCTGAAAACAGTCTCATCAGTTTCCAGTTAATTTCACTCTCCACTTCTTCTGCACCATTCACATCGACATGGTTTCTGGTTGGCAAATACTGCAATGAAGTATCAATTTTTAAGCTATTATTTCAGAATATTCACAGAAAACACATTTTGAATTAATAAGCACTAGAGTTTATTTTAGAAATGTGATTCTGGAAGTTTTATTATAATATGCAATCAAGGAAAATAAAACCAGGCATTCAAATAATGTAAAGTACTAGGAAATCATAAGCTTATCCTTAAAATAATGAATTGTTTGAACTACATAAATATTAAATACTGGTTACCTACATTTGCCTTGCACTTTCTAAAAGAAGTCTTTGACTCCCACATTTTCATACTGTTTCAGAGTCATATGGGCTATAAATATGCATTTTAAAAAGAATATTAAAAAGTTACAATCTAAAACTATAACTTGATTCCATGAGCTTACATTTTTTAAATGGCAAATGATAGTCCTTGCAACACTTATCAGATCTCTGTGTATAGTTTTAAAGGGTCTCTAAGCTTCTCACAAACTAAACAGATCAAGAATTATTCTGTAACTAATTTACTATAATTTATTTGTCTATATTTTTATAAACAGACCAAAACTTTCTCAGGCCTGTTCTCACTGCTAAACTAAGTATGAGAAACTGCCTCTAATTCCCTCGTGACTTATGAATTATTGGAGACTTTCTCCCCATAGCAGCATTAATACATCTCAATTTGTGTCACTACCTACCATCCATGTAACCATGTCTGTAGCTTTTTTTTAAAATACAAGGCTTATTCCCCACTGTAAAGTAAAGCCTCGTAACTCAGCTGTAATAAAAGCTGAAGAAACCCAGACGATTACGAAGTATCCCCAATTCACTCTTTTAGATAAAATCTCATATCATTTCTCTTTCAGTGCAGTATTTTCTTTGCAGTCATATTTCAACCAATGCTATCCATATCTTTCCTTGAGAAAAAAAAAAAAAAAAAAAAAAGGTCTGACAGCCAAGGAATAAAGACAGTTAGAAAGAAAAGGAGCCATTAAGACAAAAAGGAAAGTTTTCCAAAGCCTTTTCTAAAGGAAGTAAAAGCAAAGTTAGAAAATGTAGACACTCACCCCTTTCTTCTCTTGCATCTCATTAAATCTACCAGATACCCAAATCTTATATCCACCCCTTCCTAAATGCAAGAGGTGTATTTCCAACTAACTTGGAAGACAGGTTTTAGATACTAAACTTTTCTGATGGAAAAAGTTTGCAGACACATTGTCATCTTAAATCTAATAAATAGTCCATGTTGGAGTCTAACCATAGCTTAAGCAATTAGAACAGTCATGGTAAGTTCGGTGACATGGATTCCAGACTCCAATCCCAGGACAAATTGATATGGGATGGTGATATTTCCCGTGCTACTGTCCCATCCTCCAACTTTTTCCATCTCTAGGAACTTCCTGAGCCAGATGTGTATTTCACAGAACACAACAAATCTATCTTCCCTGAACTTGTCCAGTTTGCTCCTGGGTCTGTGTAAGCTTTCATGGATATTCACCTGGTGCATGATGAATCACCTCCTGTGGTTTGTTTTGAAGTAGGCTCCTACCAGCTTCATTTGATCCCCCCCCAGATTCTGTCTTAGTAGAGACAGTGACTAATCATTTCCTACCCCCCTTCTCCATGCCACTCACAATTCTTCAGTTCTTCATTACACACCCCTCACTCAGCTCTTTTGCTGGCTGAAGAGGCTTTATCTGCTGATGCCTTCTTCCTGGTATGGAAGCCATTCCATACCTTTCATCTTTCTCTTTGAGGTTACACATTTCTGGACCACCCTTCTTAAAAAAGATACACTGGATTTGAAAAAGGTTGAAAGAATATTTAAGGTGTGCATAAACCATGTATTTGTAAAGCAGCAAAACGTCCAGAGACAATCATTTGATACATAAGATAAATCTCCGTGATACATAAAATAAATCTCTGGGATACATAAAATAAAGCCCTGGTATACATAAGATAAAACCATGGGATAAATCCCTGGAGAGAAAAGAGGCCCAAGAAAGCTGGTTAATATTCAAGGATCACCTCCTCCAAGCTCAGGAGCAATGAATCCCAACAAAGAGGAAGTCAGGCAAAAATGCCAGGAGACCTGCAGGGATGAACAAGGAGCTCCTGGACAAACTCAAACACAAAAGGAAGCCTACAGAGGGTGGAAGCAAGGACAGGTAGCCTGGGAGGAACACAGAGAAATTCTCCAAGCAGCCAGGGATGAAGTTAGGAAAGCCAAAGCCCTGATAGAATTAAATCTGTCCAGGGACATCAAGGGCAACAAGAAAAGCTTCTATACGTATGTTAGCGATAAAAGGAAGACTAGGGAAAATGTGGGCTCTCTCCAGAAGGAAGCAGGAGACCTGGTTACCAAGAACATGGAGAAGGGTGAGGTACTCAATGACTTTTTTGCCTCGGTCTTCACCGGCAAGTGCTCCAGTCACCCCACCCAAGTCTCGGAAGGCAAAGGCAGGGACCGGGAGAATGAAGAACCACTCACCATAGGAGAAGATCCTGTTCAAGATCATCTAAGGAACCTGAAGGTGTACAAGTCCATAGGACCTGATGAGATGCATCTGCATGTCCTGAGGGAACTGGTGGATGAAGTTGCTAAGCCACTGTCCATCATATTGAGAAGTCATGGCAGTCCGGTGAAGTTCCCACAGACTGGAAAAGGGGAAACATAACCCCCATTTTTAAAAGGGAAAAAAAGAAGACATGGGGAACTGCAGGCCAGTCAGTCACACCTCTGTGCCCAGCAAGATTGTGGAGCAGATCCTCGGGGAAACTATACTAAGGCACATGGAAAATAAGGAGGTGATTGGTGACAGCCAACATGGCTTCACTAAGGGCAAATAGTGCTTGAAAATTTTGCTGGCCTTCTACGGTGGGCTTACAGTGCTGGTGGATAAGAGAAGAGCAATGGACGTCTTCTACCTGGACTTGTGCAAAGCACTTGACACTGTCCCACACAACATCCTTGTCTCTAAATTGGAGAGACATGGATTTGACAGATGAACCACTTGGTGGATAAGGAATTGTCTGGAATATACTTTCATGTAAGCTAAGTCAGGCAATGTCTGAAAACATAATATGAACAATGTCAGCTTCTTTGTGGCAAGCTGTCTGGCAGTGGTGGGAATAACTGAATGTCAGGCTATCACTGCTGTAAATAAAGTAAGCAGCAGGTAAATACTACAAAATTATACTATATTTTTCAGCATTCTGTTGATGAATCTTGTTCTTTCTCCTTGTGTTTGTCTAGTCTTTATTAAGCAAGGCATAATTGTAATTGTACTTCTGTTTTCCTGCTGATCTTTATTTTTAACTTGAAAGAAATAAGCAAAACTAAAGTACATTGTTATCCTGCTAGAATGCAATTTTCTGTTGCTATGGGCAACAAAGCTCTGTTTACCTAATGGGTTGTTTTGCTACAAAGGGGAAAAACATCCCCTGGGGATCAATACAGATTGTGTCCTGCACTATCACGTGTCTTATGACTAGGAAAAGCAGGGAAGCTTCCAGAGGGTTATGAACTTCAGTTACCAGAAAGGATGAATTTGTTCTCCATCCTCTTCTTCCCACCTTCCATTTCCTCAAAATGAGCACATACACGTTACTTCTTGTACTGCAGCACGTTTTATCACAATGCTGAGTAGTCACAGAAGGTTTTACTGACTGGTATATTTTCCTATTATACTGTTTCGCTAAGAAGGATCATAATGAGAACAGAGAATGGCACAATATTAATTCATTGCATTATAACAATGGGAATGAGAACAGAAAAGCACATTGTCTTCCCATTGTCTTGACAATGTGATGGGTAGAAGGAAGCCAAAAATAGCCTGAAATGTCCCATGACAATCTGATGAGCAGCATAAGCAACAAGAAATTATGCATTATACTTCATACTGCTTTTGAAAGCCAGCAATGGCAATGTTGTGAAGAGGGGACATACCAACCATTTGCTCTTAGGCTATGGTTATGTGACTGAGTGTGACTTACAGCAGCTTAGCAACTTATCTCTTCATAGCTGTGCTGCCTTTCTGGCTTTTTGTACATCCTTTTAGCTCTCATTTATGAAGCAGGATGTGGTTAGACTTTCTGACAGCTGCATAAACTAACTTGTGTTGCCCCACAACTAGAAGGAATCAGGAGCAAGCACTGAGTCAGCTGTGGCGTTTCAGCTGATAAGGGGTAACAGCTTCAACCATTAAGATTTCCTTTGCTTGGCTACCAGCAAAATCAGAGCTAGTATCAACAACTATATTTGTTTTATCTTTTACAATCACTGAAACAGCCACAGAGATAGACCTACAAAGGGGCTTGCTGCCATTTTGATTACACAATAGGTAAATCTAGATCGTCATAGTAACTTGGTTTTGTAGCTATAGCCTGTAGTCTGTAGTTCCAGGAGAAGGTTTCCAGCTGTGAAGCCTGAGTAGAGGGCAGGTGTGGAAAAGTATAGAAGAAGAAATTGCCTGGCACATCTGAGGGCTCTTTCAAACCAGGGGACTATGGTTTAGGACACACTCTCACACCTTAACGCAGAACCATAAAAGTCTGGTGTCTTATTGGATCTATAGCCTATGTAACCAAATAAAATATGCTGTAACATTCTATAGACTGCTATATAATTTTAATTTTAAAATTTGCTTTTTTAGTGTAGTAAAAGGTATTTGTGTTGTTGCTGTGCTTTTGATAAAATTTCTGGAAGGACTTCCTTTTTACCACCACCACTTCTTTGCTCAGGATTCCTGGATGCCTCGTTTCCTGAAGACTATTAAAACGATCATCTGCTTATTGTTCACAGTAGTCACGTGATAGAATTCTCATTATTTTTGTTGTGTTTATAATTGTTAGTACTTCTCTACACAGAGTTAATGATTGACTGGCTAGTACAGAAAACAGAAAGGAAGAAATCAATTAAATCAGAGCAGTAAAATAACCTGAGTAGCTCACAAAACCTGCAAAGGAAAGCAAACAAAAATTCAGATGATATGATGATGAATGCAGTGTAATAGCAGAAAATAGAAGAAATGGCTTATAGCTCTCTCCCCCTACAGTACTATTTGCAGTATTAAAATGCTCTGGCATTGCCTCTTCAAACTAGAGAATGCTGCTGCTACAAAGGATTGTGTTCTCGGTGCTAGACTGAAATAGAATCTCAGTAGTGGTTTGTTAGCTGAAAACCAAGCAGCTCCTCTAACATCTTAAAAGGAGTGATTATTTCTGCCCTGTGTGTGTCCTCAGACCAGACCAGATCCTAAAATACATCCAAGCAGTTCTAATTCTGTTCAAATTATACTTGACCTCACAAGGTGCGACTCAAGAAACTGGAAGCACAAATAATCCAGGTCTGCCCAAGCCAAATCTCTCCTCTTTGTCTTACTCCCCAGTCCCAAAATCAGGGACTGCAAGGACTACAACCTCCAGCAGACTACAAGAATGCTGCACCATCTTGGTGTTTTCTCGATACTGGAAGAATTCATGAACAACTATATGTTTCCAGATGTATGTAGGAACAAAGTAGGCTGGAACATGTCATCAGTTAAAAATGTCCTCCTTTTCTAGAACCAAAAATACAACAATTCACACTTACACACATCTCATTGTTCCAACAGCTCAGACACAAAAATACTCTGTCATAATATAATTAAGAGCATTTAAAAAAATTTAACAAGCTGAAGTGTAAGCAGTATGAGTGCATGAGAAGAGGTTATTTTTTAAAAGTTTGTCAGACTTTCGGGGCAGAAGAAAGCAACCATGGAAGGATAAAAGTTTTTAGCAAAATCAAATGCATAACCAAGCCCTTCCCATAGCATTATCACCTGTGACAAAATGTTGCATCACAGCTCTCAAGTTACTCTTTAGCAACTTAGTCTTTTTGTGGCTGTTGATAAAGCAAGAAAGATCATTATTCTTTAGACTTTCGAGAGTGCCTGTGATGGGTAGGTACTGCTGCTTAAAATACAATGCACTAAACATGGATGTTCCCATAACACAAGTGGTTTCCTGTCACAGAAAACGGCATTCACTGATTTTCACCAAAACTGGATTGAGAACCAAGGCCTCTTTTGAAAGGAAACACTATTGTTAAATTGCTTAGACGTTTTAAAATGTAGGCAGAAGAGTACTTTTTTCTACTAGCCTTAACATTACGTATGGGCCTCTAGAGTGGTATAAATAGAAGATTGTGCATAAATATTCCAACAATACCAGGCCATGCTAGGCGTTTTGGGCATCTGGTTTGGTTCAATCCGCCTTTTGTGTCGTGATATCAGCAGCACATAACTATTCTTTCAAACAAATACTCCCCTTAAACTTTTCAAGTGCCATAGAACAAGAAAAGGTAGTCACGCATATCAAATACTAACCATCAGGAATGATGTGGTGGTTTATGTTTGTTTGTTTCCAAAAGATGTTTTTTATTATCTCTTACTGTCTTAGAAGTACCAAAATTACTTAGCAGCCTAAATCTGTTCACTTCCAGCGAGCCTCTGAAGTGTGTGTAGACAGGACACTGCTGCCCACTGCCAAGTGCAGCAGGTACAGAACCAGGTGCTCCAAGGGCTCCTTGCCAATATAGAGAGTTGCCAAATTTTCCTCTTAGCCCTACCTTACAGCCCTACCGACTCCACACATGTTATATGGATGTAGGAACTTTTTATAGGTCCTCATTGTAGAGCACGATTCTTCAGTATGTCACATGTTTATTGTAAGGCTTTTGCGAAGAAGGAATTCAAAGCTATTTCACTTCATGCATTAAATATGAGACTTGTGATTCTTGCTTCACAAAAATCCCAGAGACCCATGGAAGTTTTGACAATTCAGCTGTGTAATGTCTGTTCCTTATGTTCCTGTGTGTGCTTCTTACACCTTTAGCACTGAGGATGACTCACCACCCGAACACAGCTGGAGTGAGAAAAATGGTTACAGCCAGGAGACAAAAATCAGGTTCTCACCCTGCCCAGCTGCAGGGCTGTTCTGTGCTCACATGGTGTGCACAACTACTTGGCAGGCTCATGGCTGTGCCAGGCATAACAGATCGTGACACACTATCACATTAAAGCCAGTGATGTGTATAGCAAAGTCTGTGTAAGGGACCTGAGTGCAGTGACCATCTCTGCACCCTGTCCCCCACCACAAGTTTGGTTGCTGGTGTTGGAGGTTGGCTCTGATATGCTGCAGCCGCGTAAACTTGCTGATTTGTTTAAGAAAGAGGTTCTTTTGCCCTTTGCTCAGGAGCTGCATATAAATTCAGACCCTTGCCTAGTCCTTGGCTGAGCGACACTGCAAACATGCCTTGGACTTGCTAAGCTTGATCCTAGTCCACAGACTTGACTTCCCAGCCAGCCTGTGGACTTGTCTCATCACCTGGACTCTGGGCTGAGCCCTGCTGCCATGCCCAGCCTGCACTCCTCACCTCACCCAGGGGCAGTGGGACTGGCCTTGGTCGGTGAGGACACTGCCCTGCTGGCAAAGGTAGCACGTCCCCATCCCTTGCTGCTCCCTGACACTCTGGCCCCTTCCACATGCTGTTCAAAGCTGCAAGAAAAAAATAAGGAAAAAAAAATAGTAATAGGAAAATCTTTTAAAGTTACACTCTGAACCATCTGTATTGGAGATAACAGGGACCTGAAATTAGGATTGAGGTCCCACTGTGCTATACTATTTGTTAAAGGTAGCAAATAACTGCATAAAAAGGAGTATTTAAAATCCTCTTTAGTTTCTATCTATCTTTTCCTCCCCCATGCTGATTTATTAGCTAATGCCCAGAGGTCATAGAGTATGCCTGAGATAAAGTGACGCCTTCTGGAAAATGTCCCCAAATTATCAGGAACAGCTGAAAAACCCCTAAGTATATATTTAAGATTTTCATTAAGGTTTTTTTTTGAAAGACAGAGTGACTTTGACTTTTCCT
This sequence comes from Buteo buteo, assembly GCF_964188355.1. Classification (NCBI taxonomy): domain Eukaryota; kingdom Metazoa; phylum Chordata; class Aves; order Accipitriformes; family Accipitridae; genus Buteo; species Buteo buteo. The sequence continues at coordinate 10,210,790 of NC_134174.1, read as the reverse complement.
CTGTATCTTGAAAGTATTAAAGACATATCAGAAGTCTTGCTATGAAGTGATAAAATGAAGTTATCAGTTTAAATTCTTTGAAGCATTTGCAGAATCAACATTGACTTAGAAGGTGAAAGCTGAATTTCTGTTCCAAATCTGATCCAACAAAATACGACCTTTCCCCCCACAAAAATCAAAAGGAAGATTATGATGACCAATGTAGCATGAGTATACACATATGCAGATATGAACTTTTCCTCGTTAAGGAGCAATCATACATTTTATATATTCATTTGTGCTACTTTTTAATGTAAAAGTTAGCATTGGTATGTAAAAGTTAGCACTTGTAGAAATGATTTTGTTATAGCTATTGATCCCATCATGAACTTGACTCTGAGGATGAGAATCTTTTTGCCAAGATCAAGAGAGGACTTGTTCTTTACACTGACTATAGAAGAAAACTATGGAAACTAAACCTCTAACTGTCAGATGGTTATGTATAGGTTTAGGTTCATCTAGATTCTCCAAAGATACTTTGAATGATTCTCACAGCTTATGTGCTAACATTCATATTCTGTTGTTGTTGTTATTATTTTTATTTTTTTATTATCATTATTATTATTACAAGCAATCCAATACAACTCACAGTGAAAAAACCTCTGTCACATCAATCAGAAAAATCAGTGGTTTAAAATCTATTCTGAAAGGCACTCCTTGCAGAGATAGACAGTTGTACTAGATCACATATCGTACATAAGCAAATAAAACATATTAGTAAAAAAATTAGTAAAGTTTGACAAATACATAATTCCAAAGTTAAGAAACATCACAATTAATTATCTTTGTAGCTTTAATGTGGTCCTTTAATGTATATACACTCTTTAAAATCTGTTACAAAAGGAAATCATAGCTCTTCCAATAGGATTCCTGCCTTATTCAGGGCACCAAATGAACAATAATAGATTATTCAATGTTTTGCTTTATGCTTGTACCGGTTGTTCCTGATGCCTTAAATTGTGTACTATTTGAACACACCTCCAACAAGAGAATGTTTCATTTCTTTGATGTTCTGGCCTCTGAGTGCATAATAAATGCTAAATGATTCTTTTCACCGTATTTCTCAAGGCACAAAAGAGCCAAAGTACAGACATCTTTTCTTTTTTTCTTTTTTTCTTTTTTAATTTAGTTAGTTTACATACAGGTAGGTGAAGAGCAAACTACATCAGACTGTAACAGACTATACAGATTTTAGTTCACAGGTCTGCATGTGTGCCATGGCAACATCTGTATATGATAGGGGCACATGCCAGTCTCATGCAATGCCTTTCAACTAAAACCAGGTACAGATCCTAGGTGGGAACCATGGATGCTTGGAGTACCAGAACTGCAGGTCATGCATTACATTGCGGTAGCTAAGTCCTAGTCCCTTTGTCAAGAGAACTAAGTCCTACAAAGGCCCTGTCACAGCTTCCAGCGAGATGGCCAGGCTCAGTAAATCACGTATGTGAAGAGTTAGAGCAAAGGGAGCCGGAGACCAACTGAACAGAAGTACACCTTAAGCAGCAAGTGAGAAATGGAGAAGAGAGTAGCCCAAGAACTGCCCCCACAGGTAGATGCATTGTTACATTGGTCAAGAAGCCACCACCTATTCCATTTTTATGATTATAAGAAAATGCCCCCAACACTGGGGAGCTGACTAGTTGGCAAGTAGGCCTTGTTCAAGGGTCAGATAAGGCATCTGTAAAGCATAGAATAACTTCCCCTATTTTACTGCCTACCTGGGATGACAGGCTGCTCTTATTCCTCATCACTCACCTGGGGAAATGACTAACGCATAGCAGAAGGGACCAAACTGCTCATTAGTATAATAAGGAATGTCAGCACAGCTTCTTAACATGTCTTTTTTTATTATTTTTATTTTTTTTACCTTGACCTGGATGGAGAAGCTTCAAAGACTTTGGCAAAAATCCTCCAGCCCAGTTAAGCTCAGCCAGGCACAGAAGTAAGTGAACTGAGAAATAAGTTTATTACTATGATCAGTGGTGCAGTGATTTCCAATTCAAGGATTAAGTATGCCTCCCTGCAGTTTGTAAGGAGGGAATAGGGTCTGTCAATCTGACAAGGAGTTTGGTGTTTTCAGGAACTCAGGCTCAGATGGATTCCTTTCTAACTGCTGAGAGAGATGGCAATGAAAATTTATGCTTGGTCCCAGTGTGACTGGTGGGTTTGAAAAGGAATTGATGTTAATTCTTTGACCCAAAGATCTGCTAGGACATGAGCCCTGAACACAGCATTATACACCAAAAATATATATCTCTATGCCTCAGGCAGACTATACTTTCTTTCAACTTTTTTTTTTTTTCTTTTCTCTCTGAAATGGATGGGTTTAACTTTTTGTCTTCCCGCAAGAGTACCTGCATTTGGATACTTGAATTTGGACCACTTCCAGGCCTGAAGTTCAGATACTCATCCCTATGAATGGTAAATCTAAAGAAGCAAAGGAGGAAGAAGCATGGTAAAGGTAGCATCTTTCCATGATCCAGGGGCTTTTTGAGAGATGATCAGAGGGAGGCCAGCTGATCTGCAGAACATGCATGCCACTGTTTCTCATCCACAAGGCAGGGATTTCCACATAGAGTGGAAGAGTTTTTCATTCATTTAGGGGAACTACGTTCTTCATATCTAATCACATCCTTGCACATGGATCTTACCATTAATAATGACTCTAAATAGCTGTGCCTCAGCAGCTGCACACTATGGATCACTGCATACCTATAGCATCCAACCAGAGTTTGGAATAGATATCCTACCTTCCTTCTTAATTCTGAGCAAAAGTAGCAACACCATTGGGTCAACTTTTACTAGTTAGTTACCAAGCTTCTAGGGTTCTTTCTACCTTTTGGTATTTGATAGCAAATTTAAAAAACCAAAAAGACTGTCAGGGCAGTGATCACAATGAAGGCTTCTTCTTTGGAGCAGCAGCTTCTAAGATATTTTTGAAAATTTTGGAATGGAGTATAGACAATAAAGTAACCCAGAATTTTATTTGCCATTTATAACTTTCAATGCACAGGGTGTTGGGTTTTTTTTAATTTAAAAAAAAAAAATTTAAAAAATTGCCATTTATCATAGTCATGATTTTCATATTAAGGAACTATCCTCAGCACAGAAGATACAACCTAATGTATATTTTTCACATGCAGATTAATTTAAACTACTGACAGTTTTGTTCATTGGTTTGCTTTTTGTTTAATGGCTGATAAGAATAATGCATATTCTGGAGTTATCCATAAAAATTACCTGCTTTCTTCAGATACATTGTGGAGATTTATTAGGACCCCTCTCTAGAAATATATGTATATATTCATATATTTGATATAACTATATATAAAACTATATTTATATATTTATTTATGTATTTATACATACACAAATATAAGTCTCTGTATATAAGTTTTCCTTGAATAATCTTCAAACTGTTACTTACATATAATGTCCGTGTTACATATTTCTCTTCCTTTGATCTCTGTGATATTCTTTAGGCCAAGTAGAATGAGGAAAACTCTATGGCATCATTTTATGGCAGCTGTTCTTCAACTCACTTCTGAAAAATTGTTAAGGTGATGGTTATAGCATGAATTTAAGTCCCTTCCTTTCCTTTTTCATAGTTCTGGCTGCTCTAGTGCTAATAACTCAAGAGTATATTCTTTCACATTATGGTTAGTAACTAGTTTTAAATCCCCCAATTTAAGTGAAAAATATAAGAGTACAGACTTCGTTTTCCATACTTCATCTTCCCAACATCCATTTGCTTGGAGTACTGTACTGAAAGGCAAAAGATTTTTCTTTGCCCAGTACATGAAATTTTGACTTCTGGTAACTTTGCAGTTTAAAGAGAGGGATAAAGTTCTGTATTTCAGAGCATTAAAAAAATTTGAACTTAGAGAAGATGGGAAATAAATGGATTTTTTTTGTACCTCCTTTTTTTACCAAGCAATACCTGTTGCTAGGGAGCTAGTGTATTCTTTCATTGATGGACAGGTGCTTTGAGCTTGTGTGGCCATTGCTACTTCCCAAGACAATTTTTGGTCCGTCATTCCATTTATGACAGTATTGAATTTAACCAGTGACAGTTTTGAAAACTCAAATTGTGAACTGTAGAGATTAAACCAGATTCTTTCTTTTTTTTCAAATTAAAGATAATGTTTGGTACATCTTGTATGCTCTTCACTATATAAAAATTCTTTCCAAATAGACTATGCAGAATTGTACAGCTCTTCTTAAAAATAAGGCTGGTTTCATAAACACTGGATTACCTCTTTGCTTTCCTAAGATACAGATGCAGATTCAAGGAGCAAATTGCACACCACAGGTGGCAGTTCATCAGTTTTATATTTGTGTCTCTTCAGGATTTTTGGGTGAATGCCATCCAGTCCTGGAAATTTGTTATTTTCCTTGTGCTCATTTCTTCCAAAATAGGGAAGTGGAGAGGGAGGTGCTGATCTCTTCCCCCTGGTATCCAGGGATAGGATGCATGGGAATGGTTCAAAACTGCATCAGGGGAGGTTCAGACTGGACATGAGGAAGCATTTCTTTACCAAGATGGTGGTCAAACACTGGAACAGGATTCCTAGAGAGGTGGTCGATGCCCCAAGCCTGTCAGTGTTTAAGAGGCATTTGGACAATGCCCTTAACATGATGCTTTAACTTTTGGTCAGCCCTAAAGTGGTCAGGCAGTTGGACTAAATGATCATTGTAGGTCCTTTTCAACTGAAATTATTCTATTCTATTCTATTCTAGACAGTTCTTCAGCTCATCCTATGAAGAATATGTATGAAATTGTTTAGGAAACTGTCTAACCCCTTTTTAGTGAACAGCATATAAAATAAATTTGATTTAGCTGTTTTCCTTATCCTCCTTGAATGCTTCTTTTACAGTTATCTTCTATCAGCCATGTGAAATCTTTAACAGGTTTCCTTCTTCTGATGTATTTGAAAATTTTTGTTATTAGTTTTCATGCCTGTAGCAAGTTTCTCGTTAAAATATTTTTCCTTTTTTTTTTCTATTCTAGCTTATCTCATAGCAGTTTTATATTTAACTTGACATTTTATCCTATCCTGTGCTTTTGTTTTACAAAGCCTCCCTTTTTGGAAGGATGACTTTTTGTTTCTAATACTTATTTTCTTTGCTGTTTAGCCATGATGGCTGTTTTTGTGTGTGTGTGTTCCTCATACATTTTGCTTCATTCCTTCTGATTAGTGGTATATTTTTAAAGTTAAGCATCTAATAAGACAATTTTAACCAATCTTTGCTTGGAAGCATTTTATCCTGTCAGCAGCTCTTTTTATTTTGTTCTAAGTTTCTTCATCCTGTGTGTACAGATTCCCCTTTTAAAGAAGGTGTATTCTCCACAAGGACGTCAGATTTCTACTGCTGTATGGCTCCCATTACTCATCTATGAACTTGCTGAATACATTATTGCCACTTCAGCCTTCTGTCCTGAATCGGGATGCTATTGATGTAAAAGTCGGTTGTTCTTTTGTGAATGCTCTAACTGCTTCAACAAATAGTTATCAAAGGTGTTTTAAAGTGTAGCTTATACGCCATGTTCCACATGTTCACTTTGATTTTGGGGGTTTAACAGAGGATTTAGGCTATTTTTGGTTTTCTTCATAATTTTTGTAATGTTTTTCATCATATTCAGAGCATAGTCCTCCTTTTATAATTTGGCCTATGTATAACTCTGCTATTACTTTATTTCTAGTTCAAGCAGGAATTTCAGTCTATGATGTGACATAATGTGACAGAGATGGCTTACCTGACTAATTTTTTTTTACATAAACCTCCCTCCCTTTCGCACATGCAATATACTCTCTCATTCCTAAATAATTGGACTATAATAATAGACAGTATGGTCATTATTTTCTTTCTATCAAGTTTTCAACCAGCACATTAAATATATATTTATCTTATAAATATATATTATTTATCATAAATATGTATTATTCAAAACTGGTTCTTTTATCTGCCAGAATTTTGTAAAAGCATAGTCACATAGAAGTATTATATAAAAAGTAAATTCATGTAAAAGTTTCAGTACAGATATTTACAAATATAAATCTGGCTGATTATTTTTATTTACCCATTGAACTGAATTTTATGTTTAGCATTTACTTCCCCTCTTGCCTAAATTTTGTTTGCCACTGTTATATCCTTTTTTCTAAGAATCCTTTTAAGGAATAAATGATGTCAGATTTTTTTTTTTCTTTTTTTTTCCTTTTTTTTTCTTTACTGATGTTCAGTTGTAAAATTTCTTTTTTAAAAAAACAGTGCCAGACAACACTTTTTTCTTCAGATTCCAAATTTCTTGAAGAGCTTTCACTTTATGTGAGTGGATTCTGTCTTTCTGCCTGCCTGTCTGCATATTGCTGTGCTTAGAACTAGAGATATTTCGGAGATCACTGTCTGAGAAGCTCTGATCCAAAGCCTCCAGCCAAAAGTCTACATTTGCCATCAGAACCCTCTCTCCCACTGCTACATGCCTAGCTGGGGTCCTCATGAACCACTGACCACTGGCTCCCCCACAGCACTCTTTAAAAGGCTGCTTTACTATCTTACGGCTGTGTTCCATTCAGTGGACTCTAGAATCAGAATTCACCCATGTATATATTTTGCAACTTATACACCAGCTCTCCATCCTGTCTTTTTTTAATCTTGAGCCTCTCAAACACAGATCTGATAGAGGCAGCAGGAACATAGGTAACTTGTTCTTTGGCACATTTATTTCACTTTTCTCCCTTTTCATATGAATACCAGCTGGAGCCTTGTGTACATTCCAACAATTCATACTCACATTTTAAGAACTGCAAAACATAACTGCATGTACACATTTGAGTTGGTTGTGAGAGTAAACAATACTTAACATGAAGTCACTTATGGATTCCAGCTGTTCCTGGAGTTTGTCAGCTGCAAGTACCATTTTTCATGCCCTAGCAACAGACTGTAAATAACTGTAAGACAATAAATTATTTCACGGGGGAGATGAGATGGCTGCAGACCACTTGTCAGAGGTAAAAGATTTTGGAGAAGGCTGTGTAAGAACCAGACCAGAGGACCTTGATCTTTGTTTGGTGATAGGAGATGGAAACTGGCAGACCAAGTGTCCCATTTTGTGGATTTTCAGCTGGTGAGGTAAGGGTAGAGCTGTACCCTGTTTACTGAGCCTAGATTTGTGGTATGTTATATTTTAAATATATCTGTATAAAGTTCTAGTTCTGAACATTTCAGTCCTGTGTCATCTTCTACTTCCAGTCTAAGCTAGAAAGACAATCCTTTGTGTTTAATTGCTCATAAATTTCATGTATTCCTGACAGATACAAATACAAGTTTTCATGCAACATCTTTAGGTCTTTAAGTATTTTTAAGACAAAATGTTACTTGAAAGCTGTGCAATCTGATTCTTATTTAGGTTTGTTACATTTTAGCTATACAAATAGAGTGTAAAGGAGTCATATGTCAGAAGACTTTCTGAATTCTCAGTTTCTGGACTTAGCATTACCCAGGTGTTGGAGTTTTTGCATCTCTCAATGAAGCTATTTACTTTGCCCAGTTAATGCACCAATAAGAGCAGCCAGGCCAGTTCAACCAAGTGTTAGATGCTTCTACTTATTTAGAGAAGTTATAATTTCTTAGGCTTAGTTTGTACTGGAGGGAACACCACATAGGTTCTGGTTGTCACAATAAGGATCAGAATGAATGGGTTCCCCACTACTTTAGTTTTTATGAAGTGTTTACGTTTATGCAAACCTCATATATATTCCACACCACTATTTGCTAGGAGGTGTATTTTGTATGTACATTGCACATGTTTGTGACTACAAAGCCTCAGATATGTCCCTAACTCATGAAAATAGGGTAACACATGTAAATAATTGAAATAATTGTGGAAAACAAATAGCTCTCAAAGAAATTTAGGAGTTTTTAAAAATAAGTTTATTCTGATGCAATTGAATATGTAAAATGGTCATGGATGCTTTTTGCAACAGCAAATCCAGCTTACACATCAAACGTCCATCGTGGTTTTTTTCTGTTCCTGATGTCCTTTGCCCCTCCTGTGCCTCCTGCCCAGTTGTATTAGTTGTTGAATTCCCTGCTCTGGTCCCCCTTATTAACCCCACAAACCCTTGTTCAGATACAGCTGAGAGGGGTACATATGGGAAGTAATGAAGGGCCAGGGCTAGTGTAGTTGGAAGGCTAAAATTACTCAAGCTAAGAACGTGGCTATGGAGTGAAATTGGGACAAAACTAAATTCCTAGTTAAAATAGCACACTTGATAAATTATGCCGCTCATTTGCCCCCTCTTTCTGATGTGTGTAGCTGGTACAAGTGTGTTATGCATTACAGCTGTCCTGGTCTGCAATGTCACGCAGAAAAAGTGACATTCTTAGTTCTTTTCAGGAAGTAGGACATATGGTACTTATTTGCTGAGCAACATAATTGCATCTTCACTGGTTATCTCAGGTATATCCAAAGGAATTAAGCTGCAATTCAGAAATGAGACTCTGAAGAAACTGTACAATAAAAAAATTCTCTCTGAATGTGTTTGTCCACATTCCTTTTCTGTATAGTTCTATAGATATTTAATTATTTTTTTAACCCTGCAATCTAGTTAAATACCAAATGATGTATGCATGCAGCCTATTAGCATGCACTATCATTTAATAAAGATGACGACTTAGGCGTATGAGCTAGCTTTCAGAATCCACAATGAGTTTTTCCAAAACTGGTTCACAGTTTGTGTTTGTACATGTCCAGACACATTGCTGTGTAAATCTAATCAACTGCTGATTTCTCTTTTAAGAATACTAACCATGCCAAGTGTGCTAAAAGATTGGTTTCAAGTTCCTCAAGCTAAATCCCTGATCTGAAGAAGAGCCACTCTCTGCTAAGAAGAAAGTCTGTAGCTGATTTCTGTGAAGTGCCTAGTATGGTGTTTGCATCTAAATGACATTTTTAAATACAATAATTCAAAAAAAATCTTCACTGGAGAAATAAGGGGAACCCAAGAGACTGCTGATGCAAGAAAAGCCTCATGGAGATAATAAGAGATTTGAGAATACAGTCACAGCAGAGATAGAAGATTCTAAGCAGAAAACTCCTAGTGTAAAATCCTCATTTTCTGGGAACAGAATGCAGGCTTTCACTCTGAAAACCCAAATTACAGACTAGTTTTGCAGATAGCTTTAAAGTGTTTAAAACTGATCATATAAACAGAAATGAAATGAGTATGAAAATGTCAAAGTACTAATAGATATAGCAGAAGATGTCTACAGGCAAGGTTATGGTACCATGTATGGTAATTATCAGTTAATTCAGCAGTTCCCAGGGAGTTCATATATGTATAATTACAACTTTTGACTGTACCTTGGTTAGAACTGGATAGGCAATCTCTAACAGCTTCAGCTCATGCGATCTGAAGCAGATTCATATGATCTTTGTTATGAACACAACCCATATATGTGGCTTACACATACAGTAGGACTACTAATCATAGAATCATAGAATGGTTTGGGTTGGAAGGGACCTTTAAAAGTCATCTAGGCCAACCTCCCTGCAATGAGCAGGGACATCTTCAACTAGATCAGGTTGCTCAGAGTGCCGTCCAGCCTGACCTTGAATACTACCAATGATGGGGCAGCCACAACTTCTCTGGACAACCTGTTCCAGTGTCTCACCATAAAAAGAATTTCTTACTTATATCCAGTCTAAATCTACCCTCTTTCAGTTTAAAATCATTATCCCTTGTCATGTCTCTATAGACCCTGGTAAAATGCCTTTCTCCATCTTTCTTATGAGCCCTTTTTGTAGATTGAAAGGCCACAATAAGGTCTCCCTGGAGCCTTCTCTTCTCCAGGCTGAACAACCACAACTCTCTCAGCCTTTCTTCACAGGAGAGGTGTTCCATCCCTCTGGTCATTTTCATGGCCCTCCTCTAGTTCTACTCTAACAGGTCCATGTCCGTCTTGTACTGGGGACCCCAGAGCTGGAGGCAGTACTGCAGATGGGTTTTCCTGAGAGCAGAGTAGAGGGGGAGAATCCCCTCCCTCAACCTGCTGCCCATGCTTCTTGCTATGCAGCCCAGGATACCATTGGCTTTCTGGGCTACAAATGGACATGGCTGGCTCTCATGCAATTTTTCATCGCCAGTATCCCTAAGCCCTTCTCTTCAGGGCTGCTCTCAATCCATTCATCCCCCAGTCTGTACTGATACTGGGGATTGCCCTGACCCAGGTGCACGATCTTCCACTTGGCCTTGCTGATCTTCATGAGGTTTGCTTGGGCCCACTCCTGCAGCCTGTCAAGGTCCCTCTGGATCGTCTCCCTTCCCCTCTAGCGAATCAACTGCACTACTCAGTTTGGTGTCACCCACATGCTGAGGGTGCACTCAATCACACTGTCATTAATAAAGGTATTGGAAAGTACCAGACCCAGTCCCTTGAGGGGGACCACTTGTTACTGATCTCCATTTGGACACTGAGCCATTGACTGCAACTCTCTGTGTCCAGCCGTCCAGCCAGTTCCTTGTCCATCAAATAGTCCATCCATCAAACCCATATCTCTTCAATTTAGCAATAAGGATGTTGTGTGGGATCTTGTCAAAGGCCTTACAGAAGTCAAGATTGATGACATCAGTTGCTCTTCCCTTATCCTCCAACAAGTCAGTCCATCGTAGAAGGCCACTGGATTACTCAGGGAATTATGGACTTTATGAAGTCCATAAAGCTTTTCATTTTAATTTCAGATAATATAATGATGAAAAGCAGAAATAATCGCATTCTGCGAAAAAATGAAGACAAGCAGAACAGGGCTAAGCCTGGATCAGAGTTGCATGGGAAGAAATTTCTTTCTGATCCCTTGCATGAAAACTGATGAGCCTTCAGCATACCACATGGGCATCAGCTAATTTGATCATCATAGTTCCATTTTATCCATTTGTTGAACTTCACTTAATTGTATTACATGTTAAACAGCAGGCATGCTGAACTCAGAGTAATGTTCTTCTTTAATGATGAAATTCTGCTTTGTTCATGTTACTCTTTGGCAGAGCCATCAGGTATTTATTGCCCGGCAAGCTCTGATAATTAGAGTAGCTACAGAGCTTGCTTTCAATTCTTGTAGCATGTACATATGCCAGGGCTACCAGCAGTACCAGCTTTTCATCATTGTGACTCAGGCCTACCAGGACATATTTTTTTTTCTATTCTGGACATCTTCTGAAATCAGAAGAATTAGCAGTGGAACTAACAAGTCAGGAGCAGCTCTCCAATTAAATCCCATAGAGGGGTGGGAAAGTGATACATGGCTATGGCATAGCTGAGTCATGTGGGTCTCTCAGCAGCTGTCATTGCTGTTAGTAACCTGTGTGAAATATTTCCTTCTAACTCCATCTTTTTGAAGATCAGAATTTCAGTCAACAAGTAAATCTGTATGCACTTTTTTTTCCCACCAGTACCCAGTTCTATAGTGAGGTAAGGAACTGGAGAAACAAGTTATTAAACAGATGAAAAACATACAGCAGAGAAGCCTTCTTCAGTTTTTAACCTGGGTATTAAGAGGCACTAAAGAACATGTTGTTTTCACCCAGTACTTTCTCTTAAAGATAACTGTTTCTGTTGAGGCATGACATCTCTCTTTGAGGACCAAGTAATAGAAAGATTTTACAATTGACTAGCACACAAATCTGAAGCCAGAGAAAGACATAAGTACCTTTACTTTGTGTTCAACACATACTAAATGTGGTGCAATTAATTGAACTGTGATGTTCACAGAATCACACAATCACAGACCAGCCCAGGTTGGAGGTGACCTGGAAAGATCATCTGGTCCAACCTTTCCTGGGACTTATAAGATTATGTTATTTGCTTGTGGTAGAAAGTCCCAAAGAATTCCTGGTAGAATGGAAAGCAAAGCATTCCTTGTAGTGGTGAAGATGTTCAATCTCTATCAGATTCTGCCTCTGATTTAAAATCAGTTTTCTTCTGAACTGAAATCTGATCCTTGGGGTAGCATAAATCAAAATATGGAGAGATTTCTTAGCGTGGAGATCTGCATGGTAACTATCTGCTCCTGTCATTAAAGAGGAGGCAGGAAATTAGTTGCTACTTTGCACAATATTGTGGAACAGCTTGAAGGTTTTGCCACAAGGACCTAGCTCAATTGCCTGAAATATGTCCTTGGAAATGTTTCTTTTGTCATGTATTTGATAATCCTTACATTGTGCGTCTTACAGTGAAGTCTCATATCTGTCACACAAAGCAGATGAAAATAAGATATTTGTTTCTGTTCCTGCAGCACTTTTGTGATACACCAGAAAAAAACAAGAAGAACAGTGAACATATGAGGGGTAACCCTCTTCTTAGGACTAGAGTCGGTACAAATGCCTCTTCTTGTGTGTTCCCAAACTTGTCATGTTAGGAGATAATCAACTCTTGCTGAAAGAAAGAGCATAGTTTGTCCTCAAAGAAAGCAATCTAGAAGCAACTTCTTTAAGTCTGTTACAAAATATCTACTGATGGCAAATTCAGCAGGTTAGTTTTACTTACTTAAGGTAAACATTTTGTATGCATTAAAGAAAGACACACCATCTGTGCTGCACAAATCCCTGCCTTGACCATGTCCTTGATTAATCAGACCCTGGTCTATTTGCGTGTCTAGACCTTGTGTGGGGACAACTGCCTTTGCTGTGCTGAGGACAGGAAGGTTCAGTTTCAGGTAAGAAGAGATTTCCCACAAGATGGCTTTTGTTTATGGTTACAAAAATAGGTTAATTGCTTCATTTGATACACTTTTCAATGTGGCTTAAACCCCCACATTTTTATGTAGGAGATGGGACCAGAAAGAGATCACAGTCTGTTTTTCTGCTTTCCCACCTTTGAAAGTCTTTTATAACCTTATGTCTAGTGAGAGGAAAGAAAACCCATTTCCCCTATAGCCCAAATAGAATAGGAGCTAAACACAATTTGAAAGTGTAGGCTGCATGCATATTCAGCTCCCACCAGGCTAATAGTTGTTTGGGTTTGTTTTGGTTTTTTTTGAGGGCTTTGTGTAATTGCAGTGATAATGGCCCTCTGTGCAGACGGCTTTGCAATGAAAAGCTCTGTGGAGCTTCTGACATCTGCTGACAACATGGTGCCATTTGCTTACTTTTAATTCTGCAAAACCAGCTTTCCAAGAGGGCAAATTCGAAATACAGAAGTTAATAACAAATACTTTTTCCCCACCTCTTTATCCTGCATTGTACAATATGAAATGTACTAATTTGCAGGTAGTCATTGTAAACGAGAAATTGTTCCCCATATCTTTGATCCACTTCCCTACCAGTCATCCTACATCCGACCCTCTCCCACCAATGCGTCCTCTAATCTGGCACCCTTTGCTCTTGCCATATAGCTTTTGCGATGTCCCCCACAAGCCTTCACTATCCACGGGTTGTTCAATCCCCTGGATCACAGCAGAGCTGCATTTGAACACACTGAAAACAGCCAGTGTGAGAGTCATCTCTACTGGGGCATGCTCCCTGGCACAAGCTGAAGTGCCAGTCCTCTTGGCAGCTTCAGCCCCGCTGACAGCTACGGGAGAGGGTGGGAAGGGCTTTTGCTCGTGCTGATCCTACGTTCACCACCAGAGACACAACAGGTAACCAAATTAACCAGCCAGAAAGCAGTGAGGAAGCCCCAGAAAGGCCATCCTTGCAACGGTTTCTTCTCCTCTGTGGTTTCCTAATTGGAGCATTTTGAGTGCTTTGAAAAGGATAGATGGGATGGAAAATATTTTGATTTTTTTTTTTTTTTTTTAAAGCAACAAGAAGATGTCTCTGCCTTTCTGGAGCATATTCACTATTCAATGAAAAATTTCCCCACAATTCATAATCCACCTAGGCACAGGAACTATGATAACAAATCACAATTCAAGGTCTTTTCTAAAAGCTTCTGTGGGTAAGCAGTTCTCAAATCATTATAGACACTAACCCCACACCAATATAAATAACTAACAACTGAATATTCATCTGTCAGCTCACAGTTCCCTGTGAGTGGTGTAACATTTAATGAAATTCACGAAACAATTGCATGGAAGTGTGGAAAACAGTCAAAAAGCCAGAGCACAGAACAGAAATGGTAATGTTCTAGGCCAGAACATTCATAATTTCAAGACAATATTTTATATTCTGGAGGTTAAATTAATTTTTACCATGTGCACACTCTTAAAAGGTCAGTGCACATTAAAAAAAAAAAAAGCTATATTTTTTAGATGTTAAAAAAACCCATCTTTGCTCTTTTTCAAGGTGATTAAAAAACAGGAAGTTAAAAAGGCAGGTATTCTTCTGAAGTCATACTTCAGGTTTATGAATATCTTTTTTCACAGAAATGTGGTATAAGAGTGATTGAGCACCTAATTCCCCTAATTTCCAAGCAAATCTAAATAATAATGATTTCTTATTAAAATTAGTCTCTGATGAAACATGACCTCTGAATAAATGAGAGTACATCACTTAAGGATTTCTGCTGCTTACCATCCAAAGCCATTCCCCAAAATATATTTTCTTGTTGAATGTTGTCAGCTTTGCCCTCTCTACTGGCTTTATTTGCTAGTTCTCTCAGACAAAGCTGCTCAGTAGTTACCATATTTTCAGCTAGGTTGATAGCTCTTGAAATGGTCTTTCTGATTACCTTAAAACATCATAGCGGAATTATTCTGATGAATCACCTCATCCTAATGAACACACCTAAAAAGGACCTAATAGATTGCAATCTAAGAATTTCTATTTTTCTCCAACAATTACAAGGAAAAAAAGAAAAAAAAACCACCCAAACAAACAAAAACCAACACTTCCCTCCCTCCCTCAAAAAAACCCCAAGCCAACAAACCAAAGAAGTCTGAACTACCACAGGCTTTTGTCCTTTAAATATTAATATGGACTGTACCCTGGATTCAATCTGACAAGACCATGAATGGACATCACCATAAAGAGGCTTTATATTCCTTGATAGACTTATTCACCTCTGATTTTTCACTTTGACCCTCTTCCAAAAGTTTCCATGCTATAGCAGGAATGACTGAGCAGGATATGTTAGCCTATACTACCATGAACTGAAGCTGCCTGAAAAAAAAATCATTAGTACAAACACGCCCTTACACACTGCTTTTGGAGCACAAGCTGGGGTCTCTGCATGGCTTTGCACCGTGTTGATTTAACTTCCCCGCTCACCTGGCACTACTCTATGTTGCTGCAGCCCGACACTGCATTGTGTTGTGGGGGAGCTTTGTCTGGCCACAGGCCTTTTCTGCTCCTGTAAACAACAAAATGAGGGATGCCAAAATGCATTTTCATCCCTCTGGTGGCTGCTGTGAAACTGAAAAAAATTTGAACATAAAAAGCACTATCAAATATTCATTATTTTTAATGACTGCAAAATAATAATATAGTAACACATTTAAGCAGAAGAAAATGCAGTAAATTAAATACTAATGATCTGTATGCCTGAGTTATAGCTACAGGTGGAATATTTCCATTACCTTGATTTTGACAAGGTCCACAGTGCACTCTTCAAATTCTGATTATTAATAGCACCTTTTAATACATCTAGCAAAATAAAACGCAGAAAATGCTCAAGGTGCATTAATTATGCCCATTGGTCTGCAAATTTCATCTCCTATTATTGGGAAGAGGAGAAGACAGTGAATTACAGCTGTTGTGGCTTATGATGATGATTGACATTATTTTGTGTCTTCACAGACGTGCTTGAAATCCACGTTGAGGACACTGGGTAAGTGTGATTCTTCAGAGTGAGAAAAAAATCATCATGGGCCATATGTGTGATTTTATTGGATACACTAAATTTCAAACTGACTAAAGATATTCTGAGAGTTCGTAATTTATGTACAAATGCACCCACATTAAATGGAATCCTAGACTGTACTTCTTCAAATGCAGCTTTTCAAAGATGTGCAAAACCACTCTCAAAGGCATGAAATTCTGCAGTTGAATTATCTGACATCGCAAGTAAAGAGATATTTTGTTTCAATGGAGTTTGCCGAGTGTTGTGATTGGGGAAGTCTACTGAAACAAGTTATTCACAATGGCTCTCTAGCCCACAGATGTTCTGCAACAGGATCTGTGACTCACCAAACCATTCATGGATCCAGGCTTCTCCTCCTGCAATTAAATCTGCTCTTTCTAGATATGGATAGGAATTTCAAGAAATCTAAGAACTGGGCAGCTAAGGCTCCTATTCTCCAACTACGTTCAACTATGCTCGGTCCTGCGCCTCTCACTTCAGCAAATTATGAGCATTTGTGCGCAAAGGCTTAACAGTGTATTTCCTGGTTCAACATGACATGAGAGTCATATCTCAAAGGGGCAAAGTTGTTTTGCAAAATGGGATTACAGTGATGGATTATTTTGATGTTTGGCAAATTTGTTCAGAAATGTGTGCATCACTGTAAAATGTTGATTAACTCATAGCGACTAGTAGCTTTACTTGACATTGCTAGCTCTGCCATTTTTCTGTTTATAGTGCTAGTCGGATAACTTATTTCCTCAAGAAATTAAAATTGAAAAAAATCACTTATTACTAGTGGGGAAAATAAATATCACCCAAAGGCAAGACTTATCAGTCATTATTTCATTTATGATAAATACTCACTTTAACTGGACATGAATTCTCCTTTAAAAGTGGTAATTTGGTGAACTGAACAGGATTTCAGGGCTGATAGGAATTGCAGACATCCTGCTAGGTTACAGATGTAGAAAAGCTCACTTTCAGTGCCCCTTATCTGGACAGTGCAGCCTTCAGAGGCATTTGTGCCTTCTGGACCCAGAGACATAAAGTTGTATAAATAACTCCAGCTTCACTGCTCCAAGATAGACTAAGAAGATTAATGGACTTTTCAAAAAGGGAAACTGACTGACTGATTTCTTAGGGGAAAAGAAAATTGATCCCCCCACCACCATTAAAAGAAGATAAAAGAAAAAGAGAAACTCTACAAGCTATGTTAGTTATGTTAATTCAAGCACTTCTTCAAATATGACTGTCAACTCTGCTATTCACGTACCTGGACACAGGGCAATTATTTTTCTCTCTTGCCTACATAAAGAGGTCTGTTTCATGCTACAGAAAAGTTGTGTAGATCCTAATAGCCTATTTTGAGATATACAAGCCAGGAATTTCACAGCAGGCTAGCAATATCCTGGCTTGATGTCCCAACAGAATCTGAGAGTACAGTAGTTCGTACAAGGTAACAATAATCTCAGTGACAACAAAAGAGCAAAAGCAAAGCAAGTAAGTGTTTAGTCCAAGCGATCTGGCTTGTCCCACATGAGGAAGAAGGGCAGAGTTCAAAGCTTTATCCAAATTCTTGTTTCTTATGAATTTCCATCAGTTAGAATCTTCTAGGTTTAAGTGGCCATGTTCCACTCTCAGAATACATTCATGCAGCAGATGCTGCTCTAATCATAGCTTTCCCAAATCTACCTGTCATTAACGGACTAAATCTACTCATTACCCTGTGCCACAGTTTCCCACTTGGCAACCATATGCCAACACCCCTCTGTCCTGATATGAGATGTCTGCTCATAAAACGCACAGTGAAGGGCATCTGTAAATACCAACGTGTGACTAGTGATCTGCACATAATCATATTGTCTGGTGAAAATAAATAATGAGAAATAATACAGATTATTTCAGCCAAATAAGGTTCTTAATTATATTTGTAACTTGACCACTTCATGCACATACAAAATACATCAAACTCATAATGAAAAGAAGCAGACAATGCCCCCCAAATATACAAAGAAGCATTTTAAATAACATTGTCTGTGTACGAGCACATTTGTGCGTATCCTTCCAAAATACATTGTCACTCTTTCTCTACTTCCATAGATGTCATAGCACTCTTTGAACAAGACCTTGTAGTTCTGAATTCTCACAGGCATTGCAACCATGCAAGTAGCAAGATGTGAGCTAGAAATTTAATTTTTAAAAGGTAAATAAAAATTTAATGCAATTCTCCACATGTAACCACTAAAGGGATGGGGAGCTAAAAATACACTCTCATATTAAATCAGGAATCCTGATTTGCATATCACATGATTTCCACCTGAAATCTCAGAGAATGAGATACAAAGTTATATTTGCTCTATCAGGCTGAGATGCTGTTGTTCCTTTCTAATAGTCCATTAATGGTACATTTGGCATTAGATACTAGCAAATGAATCAGAAAAAGCAAAATGTAACTCCTATTACTGTTGAAAAGAAGTGGACTCCATAATTCATCAGAAAAGGATTTCAGTGGTGTTTTAAGATCTTAACAGTTTTCCATCAAGGATGCCAGGAAGGATTGTATAGGGGATTAAATATAAATCAGCGATGCTTGTTCTGTGTATGTTCTCTCTGCCACAGCCTTCAGTGCTGGCACTTTCCATATAACTGTAAACAAACAGAGGATCCTAACTGCAGCTAAGTTCCATTAAACTGTCACAGAAAAGTGAATTTATCCAGTCTCCTGTATCAGATCAAAGTTAGCAACTGCATGAATCCATGCAAGGCTGGGCACAGTGTCCAGTCCCATCTCTTATACAGGCATTCTAGCTAAACAAAGTGCAAACCCTCAGATAAATTGATTTCCTTAACACAACTGGCTGATGGAAAGATTTACCTGCTGTTATACTGACAGAAGGTGAAACCCTGTTTTCCTCATACTCCGGTTGCTAGCAGTGTGCCCACGGGCTCCTTTCAAACAGCGGGACACTTGCTGTCCCCAGAGGAGCACGGCAAAGCTCACTGGTCCTGCCAGCAACTGCAGGAGCCTTCTCTCATGCACAGCCTGTTTGGAAAACACTGGGTTAGCATCGATTGCTGCATTTGTTAACACAGCAAACCTAGAAAATCTCTGTTATCCAGGCTGTTAATTCCCACTAAGTCTAAATTCTGTTTCGTGATTACAAGTTGAAGCTCAGCATGAACCCCCATGGCTGGTGAATCCCTTGTATAGTTTCTTGGTGGCATCAAAATCAGTATCAGCTTGGCTATTTCCCCTATTGGCATCATGTTCTTATTTAAGGAGTTAACTCATTTGTGACTCATTTGTGTTTATAACTTCCCTATCTTTTTTTTTTTATTATTTCCAATTAAAAAAAAAAATCAATTCATATTCTAATATCAGATTTCTCAAGTAGTGAAATGCTGTTTTTTCTGCATTTTCTGCATCTGGTTTCTTGTACTTAAAGAAAGATATTTTTTCTTTTTTTTTTTTTTTTTTTAAGTAAGTCTTGAAAGACCTAGATTGTAAGTGACTCAGTTCTTTGATCTCCTCTCCTGGTATCACTCACAAGAGCAGCAAAGCAGCCCTTTTGACCAGTTATCACATATCAGGAAAAGACTTACCTGGAGCAGACCCTGAAACTATAGAAAAACAGCTGCATAATGCTGTTCTTGTTTTTAATCTACATCTTAACTTTTTATGACTGCATTTTACCTCAAAAGCACATTAACAACATAAAGCATTACTTTAAATGTTTTTTTTTCCAGTATAAATGACTTCCAACACTGCCTTCTAAATCTGTGGATTTAGCACATGGAGACTAGAAGGGTGTGCTGAAAACAAACCAGCTGTGGATCTGGGTAACATTTCTTCGCTATACACATTTCTTCAGAAAATAGATGATCGTGTCGGATTTTGCTTTGTTTTGCCACAAGAGGGCACTCCCTTAATTCATGTCATTACCAAGGCAATGTCCATTACTACAGACAAGATAGACTCGTTTTCTATCTAAACCATTATTCCAAATTTTTATATAGATAAGTTGAAGAATTTCATTCTGTTTGTGTTCTCAGCATGCATTTGACTTACATCAAGTTACTAGGCAATATTATTTAGCTGTGAGAGCACACTGCGCTTCATAAATGACTGATAAGACAACAAATGGTGGGAAGTAAATAGCATTTCCCTTCATTATCCTTAGAAATAGCAGTACACTGTATTAACACGACTCTTTGTTCTCAGTGATAAACTCAGACAGGTCACAATCAAAAGGAAAGATCTTAAGATGTGCCACCTTCAGAAGCATGAGAAATTTGTGAAACAAAGAAAAGGTATGTGTTATATTTTTCATCCACTTGTGAATGCTTAGCTATTTGAATTTGTTAAATATGCCGTCATGTACAATAATATACAGCACAAGCATGGTCCACACAGGAAACTGATTCAAGCACTCAAAGTCTGAAGATTGTCATGTCCTCCCTAATGCAAAACTCTGATTGCATTGACCTACTTACAATCAGATAGTTAAGAAGATTTTGTTTAAAATGCTTCCAAACAGTCATCATGAGTGTACAGTATAACTTACCATAACATTTTTGTTTTCAGTCCCGATATTTTATATATATAAACCTGTGTCATTTACCAAAACCAAGACTGATTTCTCCCTCTTACTTAAGTCCAAATAAAATTTCGCCCAGAAACCGGATGGATTTTGTCCATCAAGAGTCAGCTATGTTCCTGGGCAACCGGTAATGCTCTGGCCTGATCCTTGCTTTCTTCTCCTGAGGGTTGGCGTATTTCCACTTGGATGGAGACATTTTCAGCTTTTTTCTCTTCTTATCTGTACACCACACTTTTTCACAGTATTCTTCCACCCTCTGGAAGTTGCTGTAACCTATTAGTTGAAGAAACTCCTTGTACCATGGCTTTGATGCCTGAGGTATACTGCTCTGCATTGGGCATGGCATTTTGTGAGGTATCTCCTCCTCATAGTCTTTATTGAACATTTCGTCTACACGTTCTTCCTCGACTATTTCCAGGGTGATTTTCCTGACAGTGTGAACAATGCTGTGTTCCACCGTCTGACAAAAATAGGTCCCTGCATCCAACCGATGCAGCTTCAGGAATAAGAGGCCAAGGTCCATTTTGATTATTCTATCATCTGTCTTCACCTGAAAAACAAATTGATGCAGTTGTAGAGCACAGGCCTTTACTATTACATTAAATCAGTGCAATTACTTCTGAACTGTACTTTCATGAATATAATATTAAATATTGAGAGGAAGATTGGAGATCTGTGATCCTTTAATTCAGAGGTTTTAAGTAACAAAAATATTTACTTGAAGTAAAGTAGAGATTGAGCTGTGAAAAGAAAGTGGTCTAGAGAATCTTGGCAAGCATGGAAGAAGAGATAGCAGAGCAGATAGTTTCCCATTTTCCCAGCATGGGTTACTCACTTGTGGCTAAATCACAGAGGGAAATAAGGTTGAAACATGCAAATAAACTACTGGATGGAAAACAAATGGGCATTTGCTAGATGACGTGCTGTAACTGTCACTGTGAATTCTCTTATATACTGACAAATATTCTTGAGGTCACACACACAGGTATTTGTATACCTAACTGCAGGACCATTGTGATCTTAAAGCCTCAGTTCTGAATTGGTATTTGAGTTCCCCCTACAGCTCCTGAAAGCTACATTATCAACTACAAGCCAATCGTGGATGCTAGCAAGCAGGGAGCACTGTGCTGTCTAATCCAGCCATCAGAAGTGCTCAGGAGAATGGAATCCTCCATTCCGTTGGTCCCTTCCAACCCAAACCATTCTGTGATTCTATGACTCTATGATTCTACTTCTCTCTGCTTTTATTTGTGTTTTTCTAATGTCTATATAATTATTCATGAAAAATTGAATAACTTTCAGGGGAAACTTTAAAACAAATCCATCCTGGTTGTATAAGACGTACTGGAAGTTTAGAGTCTGTTTAGATTTACACTCCTGGTGACCAGTATCTGAGCTACTGGGTCTAATGGGATGTTTATATAGTAGAACATCCGCCCTACCTCACAGTTCACTACCTTCTGTGAAAGACCTGATTAATAGTTTGATTTTAAGAATGATTATGCATAGATAGGGATATTCCAGCTAAGTACATGAGGAAATACCAAGTGTGAAAAACCATGCAGAGATTTGGGACTTGGACAAAACATCTTCAGATGTCTATGGCTAAGCTGGGCTCTCACGTTTGCAGCAGAGCCTAGCTCCTAGGCAGTAAGACAACCATCCTTTTCCTCTGGTAGTCTGAGGTTTTTCTCCCCATGTCCTTCCACATACTAAGAGGGGATAGCTACACTGATTTGTATCAGAGAGGTATTGAGGAATAAACATAGTAACACTTATGAAGCATTTTCGTAACAGGGAAATATATGTAAAAGAGAGAGAGAATCAATCAACACCCATTTTCAGAAGGTTCTGTAATGTAATGGGTGAGGCAGCAAGAATTAATAGATGTTAAGCTAGACTAGCTTTGGGAGTAATATGTACACATTTCACCTCTGCAATAACATACCAAGAGAAGTGGTGGGTTTTCTTTTGTTTTGAGATCTTAAATCAAGTTTCACTACATTTCTAACATCTGTGTTCAAGATGCTGAATGCAAACACCAGATGAAATTCTCAGGTCTATTAATTCAAGAGAGCAGATGAACATAATGATTTTCCCTGACATCCATGTACATTTCAGCAACTGATGACAGGCCTTTCAGTGAAGATGTAATATTCCTAACAGCAGGCTCTTTTAGTTAAAAAGTTAATATATAAGAATATTTACCTCCTCCTTCTTAGTTTCATGTGCTCGCTGGACAAACCAGATTACTTTTGCTTGTAAGGTCCGAGGGGTGCACTCCAGAAGGGTGCTGTTGTACTCTATTCCATAAACAAGTCGCTCTTCAGTCTTCTCCAGGACTTCACCTGGAAGGAAAACAAATGTTTAAAAATATGTGTTACTGCCAATACTTGTTACACTCCATATTCAGGTATATTTACTTTTAAAAGTGAAGTTTAGTTCAGATCCAATGAGATAGTGACTGAAAAGCAGCGTCTGGTGAAGGTCTGACCTGGGAAGTGAATTTTCCCATCATCTCAGACTCTCGCAGGATCTGGCCATAACATAAATGGACCAAATTCTGCCATGATTCAGCTAGGATTATACACAGAAAAACAGATCTTAGCCTTTCACACTGCTAATTGCTTGTGTCTGGTTCTTATGAATAGTTCATCTATTTCATTTTCACTCAGTGAAACAGGAGGATTTAATACATGCCTAAATATAATAAATAATTAAATATTTTTAGGCATAAAAATGAGAGCACATAGCATTATGCAGAATGAAACACTTAAAACCATAAATACCATAACCAATATTATACATATCCATGTTATAAACATGTAAAATGAACGTATAGTTTTGGCCCAGGGGTGCTGATAAAACCAAGGTGAATGAAATTAATCAAAACTCAATTCTGCTTTTCCATCCAACAAAACATCTGGAGGAAGATAAACTAGATGTTACACTGGAGGAGACCAATCACCGCATTAATGAAATCATCTTATTCCATAGTAGTGAGACATATTCTTGAGACCAACCAGTTTTATACCCGAAAAAATACAGAGTTTGATATCATTGTGATTGCTCTGCTGTATTTCAAACTTACTGTATTCTTAGTATTTCATATTGGAATATACTTTTCTAAAATCTACTATATCCTCCAATGGGCTTCAATTTTAATGAAGCCTTCTCTGTTAAAATATCTAGCTATCTAATATTTAATATCTAAAATATCTTTTCTCTGGCTATCTATCTAAAAGGATCTTTTATATTTGGGGTTTTTTCCTTCTGTTGATTGTTATCCTGAAAAATACTAAGGATGTCCAGGCAACTGTTTTCTGTCTGTTTTGCCATTACCAATACCAATGTTTGAATCATCACTTTCCAAGGTTTGGACAACACCATTAGACACAATAATCTATCTTTTTTTTTAGGACTGTTGTGGTTTAACTCCAGCCAACAACTAAGCACCACGCAGCCACTCATTCACTCCTCCCCACTCCCAGTGGGATGGGAGAGACAATAGGGTAAAAAAGTAAAACTCGTGGGTTGAGGCAAGAACGGTTTAATATCTAAAGTAAAATAAAATATAATAATAATAAAAAATATAATAACAATAGTAGTAATGGAAAGGAATATAACAAAAAAAGAGGGTGAAATATCAATATAACAAAATATAACCAAAAAAAAAGAGAGAGAAAGTGTTTTTAAGAATGTTGATAACACACTGGTGTTTTAGTTGTTGCTAAGTAGCGCTTATCCTAAGTTAAGGATTTTCCAGTTTCCCATGCTCTGCCAGCAAGCAGGTGCACAGGGAGCTGGGAGGGAGCATGGCCAGGACAGCTGGACTGAACTAGCCAAGGGATATTCCATGCCATAGAATGTCATGCTCAGTATATAAACTGGGGGAGTGGGCTGGGAGGGGCGGATCACTGCTCAGGCATCGATCAGTGGGTGGTGAGCAATTGCATTGTGCATCACTTGTCTTTTTCTTGGATTTTATTTTTCTCTCTTTTTTTTTTGTTATATTCTTCTTCATTACTATTATTATTATTACTATTATTATATGTTTATTATTATTGGTCTTCTTATATTTTATTTTGCTTTAGATATTAAACTGTTCTTATCTCAACCCACAAGTTTTACTTCTTTTTTTCGATTCTCCTCCCCATCCCACTGGGAGTGGGGAGGAGTGAGCGAGCAGCTGCATGGTGCCTAGTTGCTGGCTGGGCTTAAACCATGACAAGGAGAAATCTTGACCATAAATACAACTTTGTGTTCTGACTTGTCATTACCCATGTCTGTGCTATGGAACTCCTGCAATTCTGGCTGAGTGTCCTGGCAGTATTTCATATTCATTTCAGGATGCAGCCCTGTTGTTTCTTATCCCTGCCCCATCTTTCCACTTGCATTTCTGTTGGAAGCCCTTGAAATGTATTAGCCACATCCTAGTCTAAATGACAGGGCTGTAGGACTACATGAACGCTATGGGATGCACCTGACCTGCCATGGAAACAAAGTCATTCTTAGACCTGGATGACATGGGCTCATCCCCATGACTCTTATTATAGGAATATGCCAGTAAAAAAACTCAGGTGAGATCATGGTCTGGTTCATACTCTTGGCAAAGTCTGTGCTCTCTGCTCCAGGCATTTGCTAGCAATTTGTAAACGTGTGAGTAGATTACCAATGAACTGCTGGCCAAAGCACTGCTGCGCTGCATTTCCATGTCGAACATCTTGTCTGCGGAAACGTCTGGGGGGAAAAAAATGGAACTGTTTGAGATAACATGTTTAGCTTACAGATTGTTGGGTTTATGCTAAAGTGGTACTCATTAAAAACATAAGGAGCTAAATCTTGATTCCTAAAACTTTAGCATTTTTGTGAGAAGTACTCATTTATGCATCATTTTTTTCTCTCTACTCAACCTATTGGGAATCACGTCCGAAAAAAAGAAACACACTTGTCTGGGGAAGAGGCACAACTACGTGTACAGTTTATACCTAACTACACTAACATTATAAATACTAAAACAAGATCCTCTGAACCAACTGGGCAACATTCAGTGCTAGTAAGAGTCAAAGGGACCTTCAACCTTCTCTCTCTCTGGAAGGCAAGGAAATATTCTTTTTTTAGTTTAGAACAGTTTGCCATGTATGTGAATGGTGGTTCTTTTATCCTTCTCTGTCATGCACTTTTTTCACTTGGGAATCTCAAAGTGCAGAGCAAATACTTCATTTTATTATATCTGTGTAGCAGACAGTTGTTAAGCCCATTTTTCTCAATAGGGAAAGAGACACATTCATGACTTGCCCATGCCTAGAAAGAGAGCTAATGGCAGAATTGTGGTCAGAACCTGTGAGCCCTGGCTGTGACCTGGAAATAATGCAATTGCTTTTGAGAGAAAAATTGTTGTGAGTTTTGGGCTTTGGGTTTTTTCTATACATTTACAGGAAAATAATGAAAATCACAATTGTGCAGTGCATTCCAAGAAGAATTGCACTTTTATATGGCAATTTTAATCCCTGAGTGTCCTGATAAATAAAATTACGATTGCTTACTAGGGAAATGAAAGAGACTATTGCAATGCCATATCTTGCCAGATGTAGTATTTCCAACAATGAGAAATTTAGTTATACTAAGGATACCTTTCCTATATTTGCATAAAAAGTAATTCTGTACTGTATTACTAATGCCATACATAACAGATTAACAAATATGCAGTGCAGAAAAACTTACACAGCAGGTAGGTGTACAGTATAAATCATATATGATAGAAACAAGCAAAGCGAAGCAGTTTTGTTATTCTTTGCATTTACTACTTAAATAATGCTTTTTCTCCAGTGCTATGTGAACTGAAAAGGCACAATTTTTACTTGGCACAAATTGAATCTACTGAAACTCTGTAGATTTACGCTAAAGATCTTGCCCATGGATGTTACTCATTGTGCTTCCAAACTGGCAGTAGACAGCAATTATTTTCTGAGTTCTGTCACCTGTATGGACTTCTGATCCAGTGGTGCTGGTGGACCAAGAGGGCAGCTTTAACCTTTACTGATATTCACACCAGAACCAATGTTTTGCCCTTGCTGTTTCAGGGGAATCTGCAAATTCAGTGGGGACTGTGTTAGGCCTTTTAGGCAGAAGCACTAAAAATACATGCATATCATTAAACAAAACCTGAGATTCTGAGATAGCTACAGGGCTTTGTCATGCCCTGGGAGTTCTCATGGTAATGTATAGATGTGCTTACTGATAACTCTGCAAAGTGTCAGCACTGAATAATGCTGCCACCAACTTTGCATATCTGTGTATACAGATTATTCAGAAGAGACATTCTCTTGCACAAATATACATAAATACTGCAGACATTAGCCTTGAAAAAAAAAAAAAACAAAATCAAAAAAGAAAACCCTGCTGCTGTCAGGCCCAGCAGCCCTATCTGGCAGGAACAGGACAGTTAGCAGGCATGCACTATTTACTTTTCAGTTCTGAAGATCATTGTAGAGCTAAAACAATCCTAGTTTTGTAAAATAGGATATTTCTCCAGTTGTTAGAACTGTTCAAGCAAAATAAATGTTTGTTTGATGGAATTTTACTGTTCTGAGTGTGAAGACTAGGGAAAATATATTTACCAGTGCCTTCACTTGCTACTTTTTTGAAGAGAAGGAGAAAATGGGGAGAGGTGCTGAAAGAGAAGAAGATGCTGGGAGATAAACTTATTTTACGAATAGTGACATAAGCCTGGTATTTGTTATTTTTTTCTTAGCAATCATTTCATTCAGAATTCCATGAATAATAGAGTAGCAGACAATTCCTGAGATAAACTACTATAAAGAACAATTTTCAGTGACTAGAAAATGTACTGAATATATGGAAGTGTCTTTTGCAATCTATAACTTCATGTGTAACTCTGTGCTTTCAGGAACTTAGTAAAAATGATCCACGAGAAAGCAACACAGTCGTCATCATCATCTTTATGTTCCTTTATTATTACCCAAGTCGAAATGGCTCAGAAAGAAAAGGCATCATTGCAGTTTGCCTAAGTAGGTCATGAGACTGAGTTTAGGTTTGCCAAATCAAATATTACAGCAGTGATATTTGGCTTAGCACAGGGATTTAGCTGCAAAGCGAAGGCAGCCCCTTAGCAGCCCCGCCTCCCCACCCCGCCCTGCCCTGCCCTGCCCTGCCCTGCCCTACCCCACCCTGCCCCACCCAGAGGCTGCTCATCAGTGCGGCTCCACCCCCTCCTCCAACCTGGGCACTGGATCACAGGCAGGTGGCAAATAGGGCCAGGAGGCCTGGGGGTAAAAACCCATAGATTTGGAAAATAAAACTGTTAGGAGTCTGCTGCTAACCATGAGAGATGAAGAGCAAGTTTGTATGATTGCTGATGGAAAGGGTGGTGGAGAAAGAGGCCAGAGAGGGAGAGAAGGCAGGAGGGTGACTGTCAGCTTCTTAAAATTAGCTAAGAAATCAGGTTACCAGACCTACCCAAGCTGAAAGAAATTTTAAAATTACTTCAGCCCTTTTTCAACCTGGATGGTGAGCTGGCACAGCAAAGAAACTCACTTGTATAATTTAGTGCTTGTTTAGATAAAAATTGAACCTGCCTAAATCAGATTGCAGAATAGTGAACTAAAGCATTTATTTAAGTCCTGAACCTCTCTGCTTTCTCAAGCATACTTCATGGAACTTGAATTCAAGATAATTTCCATCTAGCATCTTAAGTATTTGCAGTATGCAGGAGCTGTACACGTGTAACTACCATGACTTCATAGTATGCTGCACTGTCAGCATCAAGATATAGGGCTTTGGGCTTTGTTTTTATTTGTCCTTAATTAAATCCTATATTTAATTAACTATTCAAACTGTGCATTTGCAAGGAATTATAATATAGGCTTTCAAAATTCTACACATTAGTACCAGCTGTCAAGCAGAGGGTTTTTTGTATTTATGTTGCAGTTCTCTCTATATCCTGTACATGCCTGAGTTTACAGTTTTTCTATTTCATGTTTCTCTCAACACTTGTCATACCTTGGAGGCATTAGAATCTAAAACAGAGAGCATTTGAATCAAAATGGGGAGGACTTGTACATCCCTGCTTCAGTTCAACTCTTCACCAGTAGGAGTGGAATTAAAAAAAGAGCCCTTAGTAGTGCTCTTACTGCACTAGCAGGGTTGCTCTTACAAGTCCAAATCCCACCTAAATGTACTGTATGAGGGCCACATTTGAGCAGATAGAGCTGGTATTAAAGTCAGCTCAGGTGTGCTGTAATGTAAGGCACAGCTCCATAAGTCCTGATGAAGTGAAGGCAGACAGGAATGGTGGCAACAAGCACTCTCCAACGCCCCTTGTACTCACATTACTTGTACTACCCTCTACAGCTCGAGGAGATATCTGGAGCCCTGAGACAAGGCCAAATTAAGATGTGTATGCTCTGGGATATGGCATTAATTGTGTCTGGAGCCCAAGGCAGCAATGGCAGGGTTATCACCTGCTCAGGGTCACTTGATATCAGAAAACTCCATGTTGTCTACTGAGACCTGCCTTTTCCAGCAGCGCTCTCTGCCTGGAACCCAGCAGGAGGCAACTTAAAACAACTTCCATACTCGTGTCCTAAGTAGCTCTCCCTGCCTGTCCATGTACCACACAGTTAGTGTAAGCTTATAAGTTTAAAATGGTCTGAGTGCTAAATTGAACAAAGCAAATGCCATCTATCCCTCTCAGTATTATTAGTTCTTGCTGGCTGATCCCCAAACTCTTATATGTAAAACAAGTTTTGCAGTCTTCAAGAACATTCAATTGAGTGCAAATCCCTTCTCCAAAGCTGCAGTGCTTCTCTTAAGAGAAGCAGAGTGATAACAGCAGTATTTTCTTCTTTTAGAGGCTGACCTGCTGAATGTTGGGGAGGTAAGGCACAGAAAGGTGCCTGGGGTGCTGCCCATATCACTCAACCCTGGATAAATGCGTGTGTCAGGGGACTTAAAGGCTGCTACTCTGGAAATTGTCTTAGGTGAGAAATATGCTAAAAATGTTCAACAGAGTTCAGGACTGACTGAGTTTCTCTTATCTTTTCTTAGGCAATAAGTAGCCTGCACAATAACGTAAATGCTGATACAGTCTTAGCAGGCTGCTGGGAATTTTTTTACCCCCCTCTCTTCCCCAAATGACTTTTATGTCATTAGATGAGTAACCCATATGCTTTATGATTATGATAATACAATTTCTATTTATACTGTAGGAAATTAATCTCCCTGGCCTGCTATATAGCTGGTCATCTTTCTTAACCTGGGGCCTGAAAATTTTAGCCAGATTCTTCTCACACTGAGCAGACAACCAGAGCCCACTTCGTCCCTTAGGTCTGCCTCCAAAAAGCATGAGAAGACCGCAGTCCTGCTTGTAAAAGTGGTGTAGATTTCCTACTTGGTTTAACCTACACCTTAGTGTAATAGGTCCAAGAGATTCTTAATTATGCTGAGTCATTGGCTGTATTTCTCATTTTTACTTTTTAAAGTGCCTTACCCAAAAAGTCGTGTTGCCCAATGTAACGTGGCTTTGTTCATTGTCTTACAGAAAAATCCACAGAAATGTCTGTTGAGCCTGACTATAATCAGCAGTACATTTGCCTGAGTGCATCCAGGCTCATGGAAAGATAAGGTAAGCAGGACAGAAAATAAATACCCCCACACACACTCCTTCCTGGTTTTCCTTAAGAAATAATAATAAATTTGGGATGCTATAACTTGGTTTTGAGTGAGCCATCTCCACTGGTTTTCAAGACTTTCTCCAGAAGTTACTCAATGCTTTCTAGTCCTTGCAGTTCATGTAGGTCTAATACATATATATGCATATATTTGCAGAAACAGTAATTGAAAAAAAAGCCACAGAAAGGATTTGATTTATACATTACCAAGATTTTGCTGACTAAGGCTAGAAATTGCTCTCTCTAGTGGCAAAGCTGACAAAGTCTTGTGAAAAGGTCTGGATTAAAATATGCATGTTTTAGCTGCTTGATTAAGTATCTGTGTAGCTGAATTGGTGAACCTGGGTTTAAGAGGGAAGGGACGAGGACAGTTATATGGGAAATTACTGCACAAAAGAGTGAAGGCCAAGAGCCATGAATAAGTGAATGGTGATAGAGAGGAGAAGCATCCCCAAGGGAAGAATTAAAGTACCCGAATTAGGTTCATGCTTTGACCTGGCCTCTAGAGTAACTTGTCTTTATAAATTCACTAGAGAAAGCCTAAGCCTAACCTTAGCTTTTGCAGATACTCTGGTTTCATTTTGGCTGGTGAAGGTATTTGACTATTAACACAGAGTCGTCTTTGCTTTTTTTGGAAATTCTGTTATATATATATTATTGCAGTGTGATACATTTGCTGTATAATACTACCAAAATAGGTCTCTGATGTTGTAAAGAATCTTTCCTATGCACAGCCAAAGATGTATAAGGAAATTGAGGTTTGTTTAAAACTTACTGCAAATAATTTCTAAGTGATTTTGCTTCATTCATAAAAATATTCCTGGTACTGCAGTTTATGCCATCCTGTTAATTTGGCTCTTTTGCAATTCCCTAAGGTTGTGCTAATAAATTAGCAGTTAACATATCTTCTTACCGCTCAGTTATTTTTATAAGGGGGAGATACGAAGTACTTTGTGTTGCAGTAGGAACTCTTTACATAGGTATTTTGCAAAAAGGTTATCACAGAAGGTAACAGTTCTCACCTCTTTGCCTGCATTCCTGTGGGATAGTATCGGGAGCAGGAGATCCCATCCCAAGCGCAGTACGGATCTCGAGCGAGGCAGCAGTCTGCACAGGCAGTGCCGTACATGTCACACTGGTGGAACTTCACTTGTGCTATGACCGACTCGGATCCAACGTAGAGCTGTTGCTGGAAAAAATACACCATGTATGATTAAATTCCTAGTATTGCCACTAAAAGTTCTGTTACCAGTGGAGTTATTAAAAAAATGTTAGCTTTATCTTTGCTTGCCAGTTGTGCATCCACCCTGTGCCCTGAGGGAGGCAGAGTTACTCTGTAGGAAAATATCTGTTTATAGACTAAATTCTCCTGCATGAGGACAGAGGAACAGAAAGAAGGTAAAATGAACAAGTTTATTTTGGTATTTCCTCGCTTCTGAAGTTTCAGCTTTGTAATCTTTGCGTTTGAATGGGCAGGGTTTTAAGTTTCTTTTTCTTCCTCAAGATAGTTTCCAATGCCTCCCTCTTTACACTTCTCTGTCACCTAACTGATCTGCAAAAAAACCCTTGACATGAAAGATTTTAAACAAAGAAGTTCAAATTTGCAAAAGTTATAAGCAACCTCAATCTGGGAGTTATCAAGTAAATTTAACTCTTGATGTGGCTACTTACAATATGGTCACATATACACATGCACAGTAGCAGCATGATTTGTCTAATCCCTCAGTGCACAGAAGATAGGTAGATTTTTTTTTTCCCCTGGTGCTGTGCAGTCTTTCCTTACAAATTAAATGGTCACATTGTACTTCTTTAATATTTATTTGCAGGGTGTTGGGTTTTTTCAACATTAGTGCTAAGACTGAATCTTCTGAGTTCACATAAATGTCCTTTTCAAATCAAATGAAAGATGATCAATCTAATTCTTGAGATGCTGGCATAATAAATTCAGAAGAGAATAGCTTGAATTTACAGGGATTTGAGAAAAAGGCTTGTTGCTGGTGAATGTAAATGGTCTGAACACAGAAATATGCAGCATGCACTGCAATAGGAACTGCTCATGCACAGCTCACTTCCATGATTTTACCAGTCAGAAAAAGGATTCCTAATGAACACTTAAATTGTACTTATCCTAATAGCCAAACTTAGTCCATAATTCCCACTCTTTCAAAATTCCCAAGCTTTCAAAGTCTAATATTTTAAAATTGTTTAAAGCTGGAAAATACTGGCAGCTCATTTAGTCTGGCTTACCTATCACAAAACATGACATTTAATCCAGATAATTAATTCTTGTTCCTAATTACAGTTCCTATATCTGTTTAGATCACAGACATTTAACTTTCAGAAATGCCAGGGGAAGAAACTAGGAGAGGAAGGTAACAGCAATGCTCGAAGACCTTTTCAGCTGAGATAAACCAGATAATAGCAGCAGGAACTGAATCTGCCAACTGGAATGAAGAAGAAACCTAGGATCGTTGTTTGAGAGGAATTCTTTCTTGTCTGCAAAGGCTGCAGTGTGATTGTCCCAGAAGACATGAACAACACTTTCAATGAGACATATGAGATGGGATTTTCTCTTTCATCTTTTAGCAGGGGTAAAGACTACTCTAAGTCTTGGTTCATCAGAGGAGGGCAAAAAGCATCCGATATCTAGCCAACTGAACATCAAAGAAGAACATTCCTTCCCAGCCTCTGCAGATAACTAGCTCAGCCCTGAAACATGATATTTTATTGTACCACTGACTTAGTGAAGACTGTTTAGTGTTATAAGGAAATTGAGACAAAGTTAGCAAGAAGGTCTCCACAGGCTCACTAACTCCAAGTTCAAAAGAGACCAGCCAAAATGCTTGAGCTACCTAACTTTTTTCACAAAAACTGAAATAAGTTATACCTTCTGCTCATTTTAAAGATAAAATTACTTGTTGCCAACCCTGTCCCTAATGTGTATTCCAACATTTAATTGTCCTCTGTATCAGAAAACTGTATCATATTTCAGGATTAAGTTTATCTACATTCAACGAGCTGAATTTGGTTATTTAATCTGATATTGCTTTGCCATCGATGTTCAAGAATCCCTGTACACATACACTGGGAAGTCACTTCATTCAGTAAAATTTTATATTGGGCTACCCTGTTCTCTCTCAGTCTTCTCTCTAACATCTTGAAAAAGTTAAGCTACTTTTACTTCTCAAGAAAAGGTTTATTCTTCAACCCTTGAATTGCTTTGGTGGCTTTTTTGTAATTCTCTCCAGATTTTCCAGATACTTTTGAATTAGTAGAGTTAGCAGCCCTCTTGGGAGCTGGATGTAATGAAGGAAGACTACTTCATTTTTTATACAGTATCTCCTTTTTACTCTTCCAACACAATCCTTTTATCATGACATTTCACTGAGAGTTAAAGGTAAGGGAAATATCTGAAATGACACCAAAGTCTTTATCCAGATAATCACTTAGGTGAAGTGTTAGACAATCTAGTCTCCAGAGCTGCTCACAGTCCATGGAAAAAAAAGAGATTGATTCTGGAAATAATTCAGGATATTTACACCTAAGATCCTCTGAATCACCATCAGAGGAGTTTGTCTTTCTGCATTGCCTACAGAAAGAATGCAAGTTGACTAGACACCAAGACTAAAATGGTCTTTTGGGGCACGCTCACACTTCCTATTAATGCAATTTTCATTCTTGTGTTTTCACTATGTTTATGTGCACCTACATTGCGATGGATGTCTAAGATCTATTAAGATATAACTATCCTGGGATGTTTATAATGGCTTCTTCTCGACATGATATGATGATATGGTATGGATGAGAATCTACCTGCAAGAGTAATAAATTGGGTGTTTATATTAGCAGAAACTAGCAGAAACTCAAAAGGGAGTCAGATCCAAACAGCCCTGCCTTTCATGGGCAACTGAATACGTGGGAGAGCCAGCAAGGCTCTTTTTGCACTGATATCCCCATGGGGCTGAAGTCTGTCTGCATTTATCAGCAAGGAACTTTTCTGTGAGTTGCCATATCCACCCAGGTAATCCCTACTGTCATTACTATGCCAGTAACTCACACAACAGGTTGGGTTTTACTTGCTTTGATATGCATGATAGTGTGAACTAAGGAGATTTAACATTAGAGTTGAAAAACATAAATGCTTCATAAAGGAACAGAGCATATAGCCATAAGTTTATATTACAAAAGGATTACATGTATCAGACCAGATCTCATTATAGATGATGTACATCCATCTGTCTATCTATGCATCTATCTATCTTTATAGAGTTTATAGCTTTGCTACGTTTGAGTCACGATCTTCACATTTCAAACTTGTCAAATACTTACCCTCTTTGAAGAGATCTCCATAGAAATAATAGGAACTGGAACCTAGAAAATAGGAAATATTTCCTTGCTTAACCTTTTGCTATGACAATAAATTAGGTAAAATAGTGTTGATGTTTACTTATACTCAGCTTTGCTACAATCTTTGACTTTCTTTAACTTCTGATGCTACAGAAAGATGTGAGGAAATTGTGACTTTCAGGAATATTGCTTTAAAAGAGTTTATTTAAAAACAACTAGCCAACACTTAATTCAGGATTATCGGAGCCACAGGAACACTACAATTTCACTGTCAAACATGACATTAGCTCTTGCCGCCACTGAATCTCTTTTGTCCTGCTTGAGAGTGATAAGTGGAATGGTCTTTATAACAAAACATTCATTGAAGATAAGATAAAAATAGCAGGAATTCCTTCTTTTACCGTTGTCCTCTCTGCCCTCTGCTCAGATTTCCTGGACCAATGGCAAGACATAGCTCCTAATAGGTCTATTGAAAACCAGCTTGATCAAGAGGGGCAATTTCTGTGATTTCCCCCCCAGCAACAAGTCAATAGTCACATTACCTAAATGCAGGTACCAGATTTAAATGCCCAAGTCTGGATGTTAGATTTTCCCTATCGTTGTAAGTTAGCCTCCTACTTTATGTGGCTAACATGACATGATGTGAATACTCACTAAGAGAATTTCATTATATTAACTTTGCCACATACCAAATACTAAGCTTTAATCGTGGGTTATTCTTAAACAGAATGGAGTTTTGTCTCACTAGGACTCAGGTTTGCTCACTGTAAAGACTGATTAACTGAATCACTCTTTCTGAGGATTGGGCTTTTCTTATCTGGACCTCATTTAGGCTTCCAAGATTGTAGTAGGCACATTTTTGTGCATGTAGTTATACTTTTTCAAATATTTAATTGGATATGAGGGAAAATGAAATAAAATGCAGTAAGTTTCTAATTAAAAGTCACACTACAACCTCCAAGCATGTAAACAGAAAGACAGTAGTCCTGGTTTGCTGCAATATGCTTCAGTACTTGGGCTATAACTCCACCTCAGAAAAACTTCAGCTGAAAATGAAGATTTCCTGTCATAAAATAACTAGATCGTTAGAAAATTTCTTGCACATAACTATCATATATTCGACTATCCTCAGATTTTTTAGACATTTTAATTCTGTAGAAAATTCAAGACTTGTATGTATGCTTCATATACAGCACAGTTCACCTTGAATACTTGCAGCTCTTCAAGAATCACTTCTTCCATTGATTCTGTCTCTTGATTGTAAATTGTAATGACTTTCAGCACAATTCCATTATCTGGGAATAAATTTAGAAAGAAAAAAACAAAAAAAACCTCAAGGTTATAATTGGTGGAAACATTTATATGGCCTTCAAATACATTAAATGACTTCTTCAAACTGATAATGGATAGAAATTTATAAATATGTACAGGTAGTTGCATATTTCTGTTATCAATGAGGATTATTACTCTTAGAAAATAAACACATATGACAATTTGTCCCTGGCAAATAAGAGTCAAATGAGACATCTCTGAGCTATATCATCAATTGACTTGTATTTTTCAAACTCTGGGTCATAATCTGTTGGTGAGCTGCAAAAGGATCAAAGAGGGTGAGCATATTTCAGAAAAAGAAATGAGAGTAAGCAGGAGCTGAGTCCATCAAAACAAGGGAGTCTAAAGTAGCTTTAATTATAGGATCTGAGTGTTTATACTAGTTAGGAAACTACTAACTATCCTTAATTGCTGGCAGCAGCTCCGTTCCTCCAGGCAAGAGTACAAAAATCCTTCAGGGGTTCATTGTCTGTTCTCGCCCTCCTCTAGGGAAACACTGAGCTGATGTTGAGCTGAAGGTGTTAATAAAGGGAAGATGAACCAAAAAATCCCTGCACATTCAAAAAGTCTAGGGCACATTGGAGTTCAGATATATCAGCCTCTCTGTCACTACAACTCTTGCAGGAAATTAAAACACATGAATAGCATCTGGTCTTCCACCACTTCAGCTTTGTCTTGCTATTATTAGAGTAGTCCTGCTTTCCTTAATCTCAAAATCTGTCATCAACAATGGCAAATACCACTTCCTTTCTTCTGTTACTTTCAGTCACCTTTGATTTACAGGGGAAATATTAAGCAGACAAGCACTGGGAAAAATGTTCAGCAAAAGATCAAAGGGGCAAACATTAAGAGGAACCATTAAACTGGGGTCATACACCACTTCTCAAAGAGAATATGTAATCAAAGGTATCTATTTTGTGGTGGAACACTAGAAAAAAAAAATTGCATTCTGAGCTCTGATCTTCATAAGAAAGTCGCTCTTCGAATCCTGCTGACAGACACGTGAAAGTCCTGATGTTCAGGCTTTGCCTTTGATGAACCTTTCTAACCTCCACTACTACCCTAAGAAAACTTCTGCTCTGCTGTAAGACCCTGTTTACTTATGTTACACAGCAGGTGTTGGACTTGGATAAAAAAAAGATTAGCCTTTTCTAATATTATATTGCCAAGAGAAGCAGTAAGTTTTTTGATGGGAGCTTTGCTAGAGCAGAGATTGCAGGGTATGTTTTAGAGTTTCTAAATCCCAAATTCCTATGTTGGAACTTCTTGTCACCTGAGATTAGACATCTCGAGAAGACTAAGCAGCTGTTGGGTACCAGTCCAGCACAGCTTTAAAGCATACACTTAAGTCCTCTCGGATTCAACGTTGCTGAACAAAGGACTTGTGTACAAGAGTATTTGATACAGTATCTCAAATCACAAATGGAAGTGGAAAATATGAAAAATCTAGGCACCATTATAAAATCTGCTATACAGAAATAAGTGACACATTGCAAAATGTTTTATAGACTGCACAAAGTCCAATACTGAGACCATACTGAGGCCATTTAAAAGCT
This sequence comes from Buteo buteo, assembly GCF_964188355.1. Taxonomy (NCBI): domain Eukaryota; kingdom Metazoa; phylum Chordata; class Aves; order Accipitriformes; family Accipitridae; genus Buteo; species Buteo buteo. The sequence continues at coordinate 10,173,440 of NC_134174.1, read as the reverse complement.
TAGAAAACAGCACTAATATAAATAAGCCTTTGCTATTATACAAACATGCTTCTTTTGAATGTTCTCAACACTGAAATGGGCTTATCAGAGGAATTTCATTAGTAAAAAATAATTCACTGTAACTGCTTTCCTAGACAAAATGGTCAAAATGATTTGTGATACCACTCCTGTTGTTAAATTGATAAAATGTGAATGTATGAATCCTTGGATTTTTTCCAGACAGATTAGATGTGACTAAAGTCTTGTCTATTTCCAGACTTTCCTCTTATTTTCTTATTTTTCAAATACTATTAGAATGTGGTTTTTTCTCTGCTTGCTTAGAGTTAGGGCAGGTCTATGGTATATTTTACCTTAATCATATTTGTTTGGTAGATGTTTAAAAAACCTCTTTAAACAAGCTCTCTGTATCTTATGAAAATGGCAGAAAAGACAAGAAAGCTTGGCAGAAAACTTCTAACAGTTTCTTTTTAAGAAACTTGGGTATTTCCTCCTTCCTTCCTTGAGCTCTGTTGTAATCCAAATCTGGAAGCTGGCAGTTTCTTTTTAATGGTATTAGCTAGACTTGTGGTCTCCAGAACTGGGGAAAATGAACTGGGGAAAATAAACTCTGGAATAAAAACAGTAACTTGAACTGATATTTTTGAAAATCATATCACCTTTGGTTCTCTCAGGTCTCTAGGTCTCAGCTCAGAACTATGATCAGATACATGATTGTGTTTTAAAGTTTTAAAAATAAGGGAAGTTGTTCAGGAATTTAATTTAAGGTTCTGTTTTGGAAAGAAAAAAAAAATTGCAATCCTATACTTAAGTTTCTCTTCCTAGTCTTTAAATGTTTCCCTACCATTATTTTTCTGTATAATGTTATCAGCACAGTGAAGCACACGTCTAGAATGACAAACCTCTTCTGTAAGGTGACAGCTGGCACAGTCATGAAAAGAATGATTGTTAAAAAGGAATGTTGTATTGTTTTTTTATTTTTGGACTATACACAACTTAATTTCATTCATCCTGGAGGTAAAAAAAAACCTATTAAATCAATTATCTTCTTTACCTGTGCCAATGAACAAGACATCATATTGCCCATCTTCAGCTTCCACTCTGTCCACTGCTATTTGCTTAAGATTGTACTTTCCATCTGTTTTAACGAGTATTGGTCTCTTATGAACAGGCTTGATGGGCTGATACATCAGTGGATGACTCCTGGCAAAATGGACAGCTTCATCAGGATAGTCTTTAGTGGTAGTGTACAGACCGCCATTCACCTTGCTGGCACACTGCAAAAGCATAAAACAGAGATTATCCTGAAGGTTTGCCAAATAAATCATCAGAGACAGGTCTTGTTTTCAGGGGTAATGAGAAGTCTACAGAAAACCTGGCATAAAACCAGGCACAAAAGACCGCAGTAGGAATTGGGAGAGTGAACCCTACACTTTATGCATGTGTGGATTATCAATCATGAGAAGCCAAGAAAGGGATGCTGAACAGAGCCTTGCCATTGTCATGTTTAGAAAGAGAGAGCTCCTTCCTCTCTGACATCCTAAGAGCAGAATAAATAGTGACACTTTCAGATTTTGACAAAAACCAGCGTTTATGTCTTTCCCAAATTCATATTGAAGATGTAAACAAAATGGGCATTGACAGAGTTAGGAGAAAGGGGTTTCCTATCCCAGTAGAGACACAGCATTGTAAAGTCAGCAGAATACTAATGCTTGAAATCAGTCTCTAGTCTTAATACTTTTGATTGCAAAATGTATTACCATAAGAAAGTAAGGACACTTAAAAATGATGCCAGCAACAACAGTAATTCTTGATCTCAGGCATTCTAACAGTATTACATTTGATTTTAATTCCTACCTCACAATGACAGTATTTATCACAGTTTAGCTTGAAATACCAATGTTTGCATTGATCAATCTACTGTTTTGCAAAGCAAATAGACTTTATGTCAAAGATTGATTAAAAGAGGTTTACTCCTTTGGTCAATGTGCAATTAGGGATAATTTAATACGTTAAACAGAGAAGTTAATTTTAGGCTGCTTTATGAAGGATACAGTGTTCCCTAACTGAACGTAGATTCTACATTTTCAATTTGCTTCATGATGTCTAATTGAAGCCATTTATGATCAAGCTGGAAGTATCTCAGTAACAGTTTACTTTCTCCAAATATTCATAAGACAGTGTGGTTTTAAGCAGCATTTCAAACAAAACCACAGTAGCAGCCTTTCCCTATTTAAATTGGATTTTTTAATCAATAAAATGAAATAAAATACTCTTTATGTTTACTGGAAACAGTAATTTTAAACTTGTGGTCAACTGTAATTGACAATAACAAACTCCTGCACTTGTCAAGTGGGGCAATGTTTGTTTCCACTTTTTGGGCTTAGATACAGGAAAGTATTTGTTCAGTGTTGACTTTAAAGTAATTGTCTAATCAACCTAGTGATGGAATTTCACCGGCTGTTTGCAATAAAGAGACAGAGCTGGAGCATGAAGACAGGCTAAGCCTCTGCTTGCCATGCACTGCACAGCATATCAAGTGAATAGGCATTGCCAGGTTCCCTTTGCAAAGTTCTAACCCTGGAGAGATTTAATAAAAATAATCCTTCACAGGCTTTTCATTTTTAATTAAATAAAATCAAGTAATCTAGAAAGGAAACAGTAGATGCAGCCATCTCTGAAGTCTATCAACACCATTTTTGAGGTAACTGATGTCATTCCCAGAAGCATCCCAGCCTAAATGCACTAAAAGAATCAGCAAAACAGGAGTAGAGATGATGGCAGAAGCAGTGCTTCAAGCAGACGTCAGAGAGGAGGGGACTGCAGTCTGTCAGAACCTGTGTGTCTCTTAACAGTGGGTGTCTGTTTATTTAGCTTTAAGGTCTACTCTCATTCATTATAGACTCCTTCTTTACCCATTCAATATCTAAGATCAAAGAGCGCTGACTCTCAGAGATGCCTAATACTAGGTTATTTTTGGCCTCTTGTCGCTGCCAGTCCTGTAATAGGAAAGGTAGTGGGATTCAGCTTACCAATATGCTGACTTTTCTTTGGCGTGTGAAACCTAACGCTGTGGGCTACAGCCTGAAACGTGCTTTCTCCTCATGCTACTGGAAAAGCATTGAAAAGACCTCTAAACTGTGTTCTGACTGAGCAGCTGAAAATGAATCAGCTAATCCTCCGTTAGCTGGCAGAGCCAACTTCTTCAGCCTCTGATGTGCTCTGCAACACACAGAGACAAACAGGATTAAATTGACTAACAGCCAGGAAAGACCTGGTTCCTCAACTAACTTGTTCTATGACATTGGAAAAATTACTTGCACTCTTCTTTTATATCTTTTTCAGCTCCGATGGCTTGCCTGTTGGGGAGGCTACAGCCCAGTCTGACCCAAATGTGGCCATTCAGAGCCAAGGGAGAGAAGCATTGAAAGTGAGTGGAACTTAGGGCAGCCTTTCTGTAAATCATCGTCAACTTTGCTGAAGTGCTGGCTCAGTGTTCTCTCTTGCTTGCCAAAAAAACACAGTTTAATCTTCAGCGCTAGGAGATATCAATGTAATAACTGTAGTCATTAATACCGAATTCATGCCTGTGTTTAATGCTAGTCCAAATAACATATGTGAGGTGTTCTACTGCCTGGAAAAAAGAAATTAGTACCACTTAAAGAATTTGGACCATATAATCTGTATGAAATATACAGCCATTGTGTAATCCATGCACGGTACTGTCTCATTATTTGGTAAAACTGCAAAACCTGTAAATTTGCTATACAAACTGTCAAATAGGAAACCAATAATTCCTATGAATTCAAACATTTTCCTCAAAATGTGATAATTTACTTATCTGATTTTCTATCCTGACTCAACACCAATGACTTTGGTCTACATCGAACAAACAAAAAAACATTTGGTATTGATGTCAGCACTGCTACAGTGGTAGCTTATTGGCCAAGATGGTCAAATCACATTAATAATGTTTAAACCCTAGATAATCTCTTTTTTGGAGCATCCACTTCTGCATTTTGACTTATGTCTCTAACCCCAGGAGAAGCAGAGAAAAAACATTAATTTAAAATGAGAGAGGACATGCATTTGAAGTCATACTACAGGGAGAAAGGCTGTACTGGCATGGACTAGATAAGCTAATAGGCCTTTTCACCTCTCATTCCTGCCACTCAGCGATAAATGAATTGTATGCAACATTTATTTTTGCAAATGATTGCTTTTAGTATGAAAGAGAATATTGATTCAGTTACCAAAGGAAAAACAACCCTGAAAGCAATGCTCCAGCAACAGCTTATTCCACCGTTCAGCTGCAGAGAGCGAGCCCCTAGCCTGCGAGAAGATCAAGAGATGGAGAGTGAAAACTTGGGCGGTGGGGGTTAGCCAAACAGCTTTTAGAAATGTCTTTGCATCTCACAGAGTCAAAAATCTGCACAATGCTGACACGATCGGGGTAGACCTTCAGTGAGTGTAAACAAAAGCAGCTTTGCCTCAGATGACAATTGCCGTGGGTGGGTAAGTAGTTGTATTCCCAAAAGGTGTGGAGCGAGGAAGAAATCCTGGATGTGATGCTTCCCTGGATTAGTCTGGCATTCCCAGGTGGGGCTCCGCCGACTTGGAGCAGGAAGGGAAGGTGGGGGACACCCCGGCTGGGCTTCTGCTGGGAGATGCTGAGGGGACCCTGCCTGCCAAAGGGCACCCTCAAGCCGCACTGATGGGCGGTGAAAGCAGGACTGCTCTCCTCAACCCCAAGGTGGGACGTGAGTGTCCCGGGCTAAGACGCTACAGGGATAGAAACTTGAGAAACACCTAAAAAGAGTGTGAAATAGGAAAAGAGTTTGAGATGAAGACTACTGGTGATGCCTTTGAGAAATCAACATAGAAATTAGGAATTCCTTGTAGAAATTAATTACCTGCCTCTAGGTAATGAGTTTGTGATTTCCTCCAGAATTTCTATTTAGCAAAGGAAAAATCTAAGTGCCAGACAGGAACAACTCTCTACATGACAGCACCTCTATAGTTGTGGAGCATGATACAATAGTTGCCAGATTAATTGCATTTTCAAAATACGTCTTGTTTCCTTTCTTCACTGAATGTTCATTGAAAAAAAAAAAAAAGATTGTAAAGAAACTTGTGTGAAAATTAGAGAAAAGAGTGAGTGATTTTGCTGAGTTTGGTTCTTTGCAACGTTGTTTTTAATATTTCTATATTCTTTGTAAAAGATACAGAACAGGAATGTTAATAAGCTCAGGAACCTGATATGAGGGTAATAAAATCGCACTCTCTGATGTCTGAAAGCAAACCAATGAATTCTGAGGATGCTAGACCATTGCTTCTAGAAAGGACCAGTCTTGAGAGAATGACCTCAGGTCCTCAGGTGATGAAGGATTTACTCCCTATCTACAAATGTGTTTATTCTGATTAGTTACTTTTGTTAAAATTTATGTCTCATTTCTAACCTGTGCACTGATCTAAATTATATAAATATTGAAATGTGATCCTTTTTGAAAAAGAGATGAAAAAAGGAACCAGAACCACCTGATCTTGAAATAGTGGATCATCTTTTTTTTTTTTCCCCCTTCCTTTAACAGTTCTTAAGTGCCCTGGTTTCAGCAGGCAATAGAAGGAAAGTGAATTGCCTTGTGTAAGCTTGTTTTTTCCAGTAATAATCTTGTTTACATTGGAAAATATTGCATGTATCTTAAATATATATATATTTAATGTAAATATAGGTACATGTTTCTAGTTCATCCTGGCTTTATTTTCTCAAGTCAAGTCAGTAGGGAGAATTTGTTCTCCAGAAAGTTCCATTAGAAATAAACCTCATGATTCACTCAATGCACTTAAATAAATCTGATTTTTCATTTATTTCTTTGGCAATTAGATTAAAGTTATTAAGATTCAGATGCAAAAAATATGTCAGCAGCCAAATTTAGAAGAACAGTTATTCTAGGCTCAATAGAAAGTGAGGTTCCTTCCCAGGTAATGCACTTACTGCTTCTGAACGCAGCATCTGACCCACCTTCTAGAGGTGCCTCTTTCTACTGCTGTTGCCTGGGGTCCTGACTTTGGGACCTTAGGACTTAACACAAGGTTGCTAAATTCAAGTCCCAATAGGATTTTGAAAAACCTTATACACTTAGTTCCACTATTTTCCTTAGGGAAATGTATGGTTCTAGTACTTGATTAAACTTATTAATGAGCCATTCCACACTTTTCCAGAAATGCTAGAGTATGTATATATTCAAGTAAATATATCCTGGACTGTGAAGTCAGGAAGGTTTGTACATTAGCAGCAGTCAGCTTTTTCTTCCCAAATTCTTTTGGGAATTGCTTTTTCTTCCCAAAAAGCAATGGAAAATAGATTGTACTTACTGAACCAGGTCTAGGATAAGGTACTTTCCCTTCGTACAGAGCCCAGTGGTATTCAGGTCCTTCTTTATGAGCATATGGTCCATTGAAAGCTGCTCGGACACTTGCCATGTGGTAAACACATATAGCATATCCTCTAAATATATTGCTATGAAATAAAATTCAAAGACATTATTAAAGCAATATGTCACATTCTGTATATATAATACTGGTATTATTGTATAAGTAAAAATAAGTCACATTTCAACAGTATTCAGGGAGATGAAAACTACTTAATGTTTCCTATATGCTCACCTTAGAACTGCTGTATCCAATGTTCTTTACAAAGTCTTTAGTGTATTTATATTTATAACATTTCTCTGAGGAAGCTCTGTGTTGTCACCCTCAAATTTGAAGATGGTGAACACAGGCTTTAAGTTACTTGTTTATAAACACAGAGGAAGCGCAGGTCTTATATGTCTTTCATTAGTGACTTAAACAGTTTACCATTTTTCTCTAAGATTTTTCCTGTTGTTACTTCAGAAAGATGGGAATCATCCAATGCTGACTGAAATGAACAGGGTTTTTTTTATATTGAGTGGGAATGTTGGTTGGTGTTATTAGTTAGAACATCAAGATCACTCTATGTAGATCAATCTACATAAAAGTATCTTTTTTTACTTCTAAATTTTATTCATTTAGTTCCAGAGAAGCAATTCATTTTTTTTTTAAAGAAGCGTCAGTGCTCTCAACAAAGAAATTATCTCTGAAGACTCTAGAAGGTGATCCAGACCATTTTAATTAGGTGCCCACCTTTCTCTATTGGCATAGGGAGCCAGTAGGAAGTGCTAGGTACCTGCACCCCTAGAGGACCAAATCTGCCTTGCTTTATACGAAAAAAATAAATCAGGAGAGAAAAATAATGGCAAAAGCACAGTTACTCTTCTCTACCAGTTACGTCCTAAACTAACAATTGATGTCCAAGAAACAGGTACTGTGTGCTTGCACTTGAACTAGGCTGCAGCGGAAAATGAGGCTGCCAGCAACACCACAGCTGGTGTTTTAGGCTTCACTAAGAAGTTAGTAGGAATTTAAGCTGCTATCTACTTAAACTTGAATTACAATGGATCTCTTAAAGGAAGACAGGAGGCTCTGATAAGCTGCTCTTATAAGCATGCAGGAGTGCACATACTTCGACACTAGGAAATTTTCAAGCAGAGAAACATTTAATTAATTTATGATCCAGATAGACTGGATCATTGAATGAGACTTCAAGCCCCTAAGTGTCATAGAGCAGTTTTTACATTAACAAGGAAGCCCACTGTGAATAGAACAGGGATTAAACTGCTTACTATGTATTTGCTAAGGGATATTTATCATGCAGTATCTCTCAATAGGCTGTTCAAACATTCCTCTATTGTTGCTATTATTTCTTCTAGTTGTTTACCTTGTAGTGTTGAAGAGGCCAAATATCACTGGATTTTTGTTATCACGAGTTTGCAGCAAAAAGACATCCTCTGTAAAAATTAAATGCAATGTTATTGGTAGCAAACTACTTTTCTCAGCCCCAAAAGAGCAACTTCATTGCTTGTTAAAAGTGTAATCCTGTTTTACTCATATATGCTATTTAATATTATGCAGATTTTAAAAGCAATCTTTAAAAACAATGCAATAAGGCATAACTGATAGTCAACACCATATGTGTAGAACTTCATATACATTGGAAACAGAACACTAACAACCATTCCCTGTTAATGAATGCAAGTACAATATTTGACAGTAAAATGTGTTATCATGAAAGTGTGTGTTTTGTATGATGGTTTTAAGTTTGTTGCAGTCTAGCATATTTACCTAATTCATCAAAATGCGTATCAATTCCGTTTCTCCCAGGCACAGAGCAAACTAGCCTGGTTTTGAGGAAAGTGCTCCATTTATTGACGAGCATTCGCTGGCCTCCCATATCATTCTGCGTAGAAAGAAACAAATGCTGATGGTAATTTGAATGAGTAAGTCTAGAAGCACAAACATCTCTGCTGAATTAGCTGCTCATTGTATCTTTTAATGTCAAAAGCATGCATTTTCAAACCACATGTCTATTACTAGTACTATTTCTCTGGAGTCAGTTTTCAAGTAGGATTGCACTGATCAAGTTCAGGTCTCATTAAGAGCTGTGGGTTTATAAAAATTTTTTAATTCTGTACCGCATCCATGGATAGTTTTAACTACACAGCTGTTATAAGGCTTTTTTATATCTCATTTTTGTTAACTGGATGTACTGAGTACATTAGCAAAGTTTAGTTTTGCTTCAGGAGCTCAGTGCAGGGTTAGATCAACACATTTGGAAACTGAAGCCCTGTATCTATCTATAGAGCTGGTACAGCTGGGGCAAGTCTGAGGCAAGTGTCTCTACATGGTGTTCTAATAAGTTCTCAACAACTTTAAATAATTCCTGCTTTACTATAGCAGTCTTATCTTTTTCTTACTATTGCAACTGTTGGACAGTCAAGAAAAGGGGGCATTTTGTACTACTTAGTAATCAGATTCTGTAACCTTAGGGCAGCATCCTCAAAGCTATGACCTTATATTCAGGTAGACTGTGTAACTTAGTGTTGAAGGCTCTGTAATAGGCTTGCAAAACTCTCACAACTTCATTCTAAACTACTGAAATTAATTGATCTCCTCAGCTTCACATTGAGATCTTACAAAAACAGGGATCTCTTTTCCTGAGAAAAGTAGAAATATACAGAGTAGTTGCCTCTGTGTTGCAAAATCTGTTACAGCTCAGATGAAAATTTAAAAGCTGGGAAAAAAAAGTCAGCTAACTATTTTTTTTATTAATTAAATCAAATTTGAATTATAGCATACGGCTGTGAAGTTAATGTCCAGATGATAAAGGATTTGGAGTTTTGGACAAGTGGAAGAGAAAGGTCTGTTGGATTTTGGTTTAACCCCTGGCTAGAGAAAAAACACTCAGGTGGATATATTTCAGACTACAGGGAACTATTAAAATAATCTGTTCAGACATCTACCAGAACATAGGCCAAAGAATTCTATTTCAGATCTTGATGCAGGCTCGAATTCAGAGAGCCAACTGACTTTGTGAACATTAGTGTTTTAGGCTGCAATTTGGTACTTTGCATACTTCAGATGTTTTAAGTTATACATAAGTTCTCCTTAAGAAATTTTAATAGGTAGTATGCTGGTGAGCATGTGTAACATATACTATACGTTGAGGTGACAGAAGATTTTTAAATTGTATCTTGCTCTTTGCCCAATAGTTTTAGGAATGTATCCCCTACAGTTAGGAGGGGGAATGCAATATTTTTCAGAAACAAAATCAGATGCTAAGAAATAAACTTCTTATTCCTTCCTTTAATCAAGCAGATGTAGTCCCAATGGGAATGGGAGAGCTCCTCTCATCAGCCTTACCGTAGTTCAATTAATAGAAAAGGAATGCACCCAAACTTCATCAACTGCTCAGAGAGGGCCAGTTATGGGCAGCTTAATCTGGGAGATCGTATGTTAACAGTGCCTCTCTCCAGCAACTGCCTGAGATCTCCTTCTTGTGGGGGGGGCCAGGGAGCCAAAAAGAGATGGGGTCAACATAGCAGGAGCATGGCTGGAGTGGGGAATGGGTAATCGTGCAGGGCAGTGGAGGGAAGCAAAGTCTTTCCTTGTGACTTTTCTGTTCCTTCTGGTAAACCTTATGCCTGGCTGTGATAACAATTGGCTGGACAATTCAATCCTTTGTTCTAGTTTCCTAGCTGCACAATTTTCCTTAGTTGCTGTTGAGAAGAAGAGGAATGAGAGATGAAATGAAAATATTAATTAGCTACTATTTATAAAGCACTCTAAAGATGGTTGACATTGCACCCCTCCTATTGTTTTTGCATCGAAAGAAGTTTTCAAAATTTACAGAATCGCAGAACAGTTGAATTTGGCAGGGACCTTTAGAAATCATCCAGTCCAACTGCCCTGCTCAAAGTAAGTTGCTTTGAGGAAGTTGCTCAGCAAATTGCTCAGCCCCATGTCCAGTCAGGTTTTGAATATTTCCAGGGATGAAGACTCTGGGCAACCTCTGTCAGTGTTCAACCACCCCAGCAGTAAAAAAATGTTTTCTTACACTCAGGTGGAATTTCATGTGTTTCCCTCTTTGCCCATTGCCTCTGGTCCTATCCAGCTGACTGACAAGGTAGCCATCGACCCTGCACAAATGCAGGCGAGTTAAGTCTGCTCCTTGCTGACTTAATAGGAAGGCTAGAGGGAATGTCAGAGAGGACTGGTGGCTGGGCTGGTCCTCTCACCAGGAATGTGAAGGGACATCAATTTATGTCAGCTGTGAGAGCTACAAGAGGCCCTGGACCTACAGCCAATACTAAGGGCATTGGAGCCTTGATCTGAATTGAGAATACGGATGTAACAGAGTCCTGTGGGCAATTGCTATTACTGTTACCACATATCAGCACAAAGAGAGGTGGAGTTGAATAACAAGATTTCTGAACTTTGCCCTTCTCTCTCAGCAAAATTCGGCTTCAAGCCCAGATTTTGGATCGCTTTTGAATTTTCTAATGCTTGAGGCTATTTAGATGTAGGGTTTTCATTCAGACCTATAACTTACTCCCACATACATTAACAGATGCCATTTTTGCCTGGGCAAGAAGGACCAAAGAAATCAGCATGCTTTTTTTTCATTTAGCTGGGGAATCAGAAAAAGGATCTTACCGCACATACGCGTCCCACTCTGGTATATATGGCATGAGTGCTTGTCTCTGCCTCTAAAGCTTTTTCAGTAAAGAAGAAATATACTTTGTTATCATCGTGGTCTTCATTGTCAGGAATCATATATGAGCCAACGAATTTTGGTTCTTTAAAAGAAAACAAAAATTAATTTAATTCAAGTTTATTAAAACTTTCTCTTACTTTTTCAATCCTTAAAATCAGCTGGTAGCAAAGAAAAAATAAAATTAAAGAATCAGGGATCTGTCAATCAGAGACCTACCTAAGGGAAATAGGGTGATAGGAAAAAAAATCCTTTTTTTTTTTTTTGTGGGTGGATATCTATAGAACATGTGGAATACATTAATGTCAAACTATTTTTATAGCTCCAATTCACAAATCAATATTCCCTTGTATGCGTGCAAGAAAAAGACCTCTTTCCAGTCCCATTCTCTGGGGTTTATATATTTTAATTTGGATTAGGCTAAAACCTGGCACTAATATTCACATAACAATCTCTGATCTCATGCAAACCAGGTGTAGGAATGTCAACTTCAGACAAACGGCCTTTTAGATAAAGAAAAATCTCTGGTAGTTCACCTAATAGATGCTATATGAACATATATCTTCATAGACAGAAGATGCATTGTGTGTCTTTGTCATGAAATAAAAACCTTCTAAATTTTTTCCTGTTTTGACATTTTGCTGCAAAATTGAAACCTAAGTTCAGACTTCAGTCCATGACTGTATTCATTTTAACCCCACACCAAGCAGAACTGTGTATGGTTTAATCTCACTGAATTGTAGCAAAGTTTTTACAAGTTCTTTAAATGAGAATGTCATTCATACAATTAGTACGATTTCTTAAGAAGCAGTGGGTACTGTAAATATTTTCTAACTTCCTGTCCTATGAAAACAGTCATTGCATTTTAAGACATTGATACAGCACTTGCTAATTTTCTGAAGTGTTTTTAACAGAGATTTTAAAATATTGCCTTTCTACAAAATTAAATTTCAAGTACAGACAAAATGAAAAGAAAGTTTGAGAATTCTGTATCTAAAAAACTGAAATCTTCCAGAGAGAAGAGATGAAAAAGTTCACCTGCATATTGTGAACATCCACCTGACTGTTGCTATCCATATAGATCCAGTCTAAACACTCAGTTCAGCAGGGTTCTAAGTATTGGACTTAAAGTAGATGTAAGAATGTTCTAAACATATTTAAAAAAAAAAAGTATTTAATTCAAGTTTTAGGCCATACTTGTGTAGGAAGAAATATGCAGCAGAACTATTTTCTCTCTTCTGATTCAGGGGAAAACTCCCTTGAAATTTAAGAGAAAAAACTTCAATGTCCTTTCACTGAAAAGATGATGCTCACCATATGAATCACCATAAAAGGCAATTATTGACTCTTCTTGCCAAACATTAGCAGTAATTATGTCACTGTTATGATGAAATATTGCAATACTTTGGGAGCAAAACAAATCAAGATCCTGACTCTCGATTTCACAGAAATTTCAACACTTTGAAATTCAGTTACATTTCACATTGAAGAGTATGAAACAAATTCTAAATTTCCCAGCACATGATTTTTCTCAGTATTTTTCTTGTGGCATATGTTAATTTTCTCCTTTAAAATTACCTGCTTTAACTTTTTGTTTCATTTAACTGTATGATCATCATATGTTTATTATTTTACGTTATTGCATGTTATCTCTCTAGTACACAACTTGGCAAAGATTGAGTTGTTTTATTGCAACATAAAGACAAAATGATCTCATTGAGAAAAAGAGAGTACTGTGTTCTATTTAGAAGCTCCCATTAATTAAAGAGAGAATTTTAAAATATTATTTTAATTATATCTGGCATATCATGAAATAGTATAGAATATTCAGAGTATAAATTAAAATAAATTTTTAAAGTGAAAAATGAAGGTTTTTAAAGTTCTGCTTGTTAAATCCAATATGTAATCAAAGTAAAGATTTTAATTTGTTCATCCTGGCAGGGGGTTCATGAAAAATTTCATGCAAAAGAGATAGTTTAAACAAATTCATCTCCAAATGTATATACATATGCATGAACAATATCTTTTTAATTTCTGGTTAAACAGAAATTGTCTAGTCATCTGAAACACCTCTGGTTCCTCCTTCCCATACCTTTCAACAGGCGCTCACTGTCGGGTTCAGTTCGGAGATGGGCCATGCGATTCATGGTGCGAAAGAGAGCAGCATCTCTTCCCCAGTAGTCACTGTAGAGACCAGTAAAAAGTTCACCACCTGCAGATCATACATTAAAAAAACAAAAACAAAACAAAATGATTTGGTAATGCTCTACATATTGTTTTCATTGCATATGATAGGAACTGCATTATAAACATGGCTCATTAGTATTTGCTCAAATTTAGGTAAGAAGGTGAGTCACTAAGTTACATACAGTCTAAAGAGTATATGGACATCATTCCAGCCAGCACTGCAACATTTACAGTTCGAACAGCACGAGGACAAGAATTTTAAATTTCATTCGTGGGCTTGGCCTCATTTTCAAAACTGACTTAGTGAATTCGGGATAGATTCACATGCAAAACATGAAGGCATTAAATTAACATCTAACCACATCTGCCACAATAACGTCGGCCACATCAGGCACCTGACTTCAAAGCTCCCACTGTCATTCAGTTAGTGCCTGGCCCTGGAGACACTGACCCTAAATTTTCACCACTGCAAAGGCTCTGGCCAGTGGTTTGCTTCTCAGCACTTCCAGACGTGTCCTGGTCTTGCTAATGAGAAGCAACAAATTGCTTGGTCCCAGAACTGGAAGGCACGTGTTGGGTTTATGAAGAGCCACAAATAACAGGAGCCAGAAAATGGGATGAAAATGCAGCAGCAGGTTTCAGAGGATGCAGTGCTAAGGAAAAGAATAGCGATAGCTGCACCAAACCAGTGATTTGGGCTACACTGCATGGATACAGCTCGAGGCTAAACCATGGCTGAATCCACAGATTGGACCCCAAAGAGGGCAGTGTTTCCTGAGCATAGTTATCAGATTTGGCTCTGCACAAAACATGGCTGAAAAAAAGATTCATTAGTGAAGCACATACTGAAAATACCGGAGGGCTAGATGCAGTTATCTCCCCAGTTGATGAGATAAGAAGCAGCACCTGCTACTTTAGAAGTGATTTCTATAAACAAGCACATGTTTTATTAGGCTGAGGGGGTTTTCCAGCCAGCCTACTGGAGCTGTTCCACTTTACCTGAAATAACTACAGTTTGGGTATAACTTGCTGGCTGAGGGGCTTAGGTGTTCAGTGGACAGAGAAAACCAGCCTATTTTTTTTTTCTGGTCCAGCAATAACTTGTTTTCATATCCTTAAAATATTCACCAAGTGGGGACAGGACTTGAGATCTCATCCAACCTGCATAACTGGTGATGAGTATTTCCTGAAAAATTTATGGGACCAGAAATTGGGTCCCATTTTCAAAGGCTTTAAGTGGCATTCACAAATTAAGCAAGAATAGGAAAATATTAGAAATAATATGCTGATTTCCAGTAACTGTTGAATGTCTATATGTAGTTTGGTACAACTGGATCATACATATGTTAAAAAATCCAGCCTATCTCTATCTGACCTGTTTAAAATTGTGATATTGGATATATTTTACTTTAGTGAAATACCAGCAGTAATTCTACCTTTTAGTTATGCATGGGTGCAATTCCCCTTAACTGACCAAACATTAAGAATAATAGGTTTCATATCCTTGTGGACTTAGATTAGAAATATTTTAGGCTCAATTTAAGAAGCATTCAGTTACTGTCACTAGGTGGCATCCTTATGTTAGAAAATAACACAGCAGGACAAACTGCACAAGAAGAGGGAAATAAATTATTTCCAGTTGGTGGCTAATTTGAGTGGAGGTTTCAGTGACACGGCTTCCTACCCCCTAATCAAAATAAACGATTGATGCATTCAGATAACTTTTGCTGGCATTTATAAAGGATTCTGCCAAAAGCAAGAATTTTGCTTGTTGGTCTCCCTTAAAGTGTGAATTTTGTTTCTCTTAAGAGATATACATGCATTGAATGATACTATAAGCCTGAATAATGATTCTGAAAAGTTTATAGTTTGGCAGCTGGGCCTGGTTCAGAAACCTCTGCTGATTTGGAGCTGAGCATAGTTTTGCCTTAGGCTTCACCATATAAAGAATGCATATTGCCTTGTAAAATACATGGTCATGATTTAGTGAAATGAAAATTAAGTATAAATTATAGCATCAGTAGAAGTTAAGGTTACCCAAAACTAATAGAGAGCTTTATTTTTTAAACAACACAGAGCTACTTAAACAACAGGATTTGCCAGTGTCTGAATAAAGTTCCAAACAATCTTCACAACCCTAATTAATGTGTTATACTAGTCATAAATCCCCCTTTAAGAATTCCATTGGAAAAATATCTCAGACAGGCTTTTTTTTTTTTTTTTTAATTGTGATGATGTGTAATACAAAATGTGATGCTTTTATCCTTTCAGCACCGTCGTGAATCTTGGAAAGTGCATCAGTGCAGGGTAAACGATTCATCACATATTGCTAGTGATCAGGTTTGACATTTATAAGTCCAGATGTTCAGAAGTTTGGATATGAAGCCTATACTTTCTGTTTGACATAGGTATAAAATGTCAGTATATGTAACCAACCTGCTGGTATGGCATTCTACCATATAGCAAGGAAATTATCACTGATTTTATCTGTGAGATCCTGAGGGGGAAAAAATGGAAGTTCCAGTTTTGTGTGGATATTGTTCCATGAAAGATATTGCACAGATACAGAAAATAAATCTGTTTTTTACCCTGAAATGTTACTAAACTAAACAATAAGACAAGTATCAAGTGTGAGCAGACAGGTCACCTCGCCTAAGGAAAGCAATGAGACGATGCTGATCAGTGTGACTGACAAAGACCTCCGTACAAGAACATTCAACATAATTCTGAGATCTTTTGCACTTTTGACATTGAGACGATCTTCTCTTTTCCTCTTCAGTAGTCTTTTGCATATCCTTTAAATCCATGTTGCAAGTTTTGAACACTGCTAGGTTTTTAGAGGTGCAGACTAATTCTAGATTTAGAGACAACCTGAGGCTGAGGTTTAAAAAATCCTGGCAAGATTCCTACTCTTTTCTCCTCCATTGAAAAACTACTACTACATATCAGCTCACTCCTGCCTTGGTTGCAGGGTTTTATACTGCTGCACATCACGCTGATAAACTAGTATCTTCCAGTGAAAATCAACTGAGCAGTTTCACAGACCTTCACCACTCCTCCTCTTGTCCAGTCTACCCTCAGCTTCCCATGTATTTGCAAATTACTAAAATTTAAGTTTTAACACAGCCTGGTTAATTCTGCTAGAACAAGAATAGAAACTTCTTTCCTTATTTAAACAAACAAAAAAAATCCCATGGACCTCAAAAATCAGTTTTAGCTCAAGTGACACATGCACATTTTTTAACTAGCATTCTTTTCTAGCAAACAAATACATCAAAGTTCAGTTGGGACCACTTAAAAAATATGTTTATTTTTTGCCCTTTGCTCAGAGCAAAATATTAACATAACCAAATACAAACCTTTCTTTCTAAACCCAAGAATTCCTAGATGACAACCCTTAAAGTAAAACAGATTGAAGCATGTGATTTAATTTAAAAAACTTAATATATACAAGGGATTTCTATATATAGGCTGCTTCCTCCTTAGAAGTGGGTTTCCTTCATTTATTACTGGCATGTTTTGTGTACCTGCTTCCAATTGGAAGGTAATGCAAATGCAAGCTATTATTCATCAGTAGTCCTTTTCGTGTAAAATCTCCATTATATCAGTTTCTACAAAGTGGACTAGCCGCAGCATCTTTCATGCATTTCTTAGACTGTCAGCCAGTTATTGCTCACATGACAACTAAAATCAGAATACCAATTCACATTTTTAGCAAGTGATACTTTTCACAGTAGGAAAAAAAAGAAATTCAAAATAAATTAGCTATTTTTTAGCTGGTAAACTTCCTCTGTATAATTGTATTTTCTGTTTGTCACTCAAGTATTCTGTCTTCTGTTTTGAGAGAAATTGTATTTATTTTAGTTCATTGTTTAGAGTAAAAGAAAAGACACAAATACATGAAACTGTTTTAAAACTGTAAAACCTGTAAAATTGTAAAAAGTGTAAAAACTGTAAAAGAAATTATTATCAGAATGGATTCTCTGTAAAGAAAAACATATTCAAATGTATTTTAGGTTTTCACCACTTGCTTGTGATATGTTGCAGGTAACAAAACATAGACATAAACTAATTTCTCAGCTTTCAAGAGCTAGAGTGGTCTAAGTTAATCAGTGTGCATGATCTGATATCAAAAATAGTTTTGGCTATTGAAAGCAGATGGGAAAGTTCATTAGAAATAGAAGTCCAAAAGTTTTATATGCTGTTTATCTAAACATACACATTTTATTCAGCCTGTCTGCCATCCAACATTTCTTCTGTTTCCTGATGCTGACAATAAATTGCTAGAAGTTAATTGTTCATAAATTGAGGAATTCATCACAAGCTACTTTACCACTGGGTCAGATAACCTGTAATAAAACTTATGACAGCATGGATATTTAGTTTTAAAGCCAAGTCACGAACTATTGTTTTCTTGAAGTGGGTATTTTAACTGATGTGTTGAAATACATGAAGAGATACAGAACAAGAGATTCTCTTTCTTCCTAAATTAATCTAGCTAAATCTGGTTCTAATTAGTAACGGTGCAAATGATCTTTCAAGATCAAGATTTTAAAAGCTTTTAAACTTTTATCAGAGGTATGTAAAGTTTCCTTGTTAGTCTAATCCTCACTGTTACTCAATAGCCACACTGGTGTAGGCTGCTGGGTTAATGTGAGTTTCAGAGGTGGAAACAGGTTTTGACTTGTTTCGTGAGGAAGAAGAGGATGCTGGGATGTGAAAGGTTTTGCTAACAGGTTTGCATAAAGCCTTTTCAAGGACGTGCACATTGGCTGAACCTACATAGGAGAGTGGAGGCAACTCTGGGCTGTAGCCCCCAAGGGCACGCTGACCCCATACCAGGAGCAGATTTCACTTTCTAAGAAAACTGGAGTGCATGAAGAAGAAGGGAACTTCCAAACATTGGAGGAAAGACTGGAAGACCAGTCCTGAAGAGTGCATGGTGCAATTTTTATCTCCTGTCATGGGGTCATGGCCACCATGAGCTGGAATCAGGGCTCAGGTGAATGAAGGAGCATCCCTTCCTTCAGAGTGCACTTGACATTAGAGGTCTCAATTAAAAGATTCTGTAATATTCACCATGTTTGCATCTATGTCTTCTACCCTCTTCAAATGGATACCTACAGAGATAAAGGATATACATTCTGAAGTCTAAAGAGCAGCATTAATTCTGTTTATTCTGTAAGCTGTGTGCCTCTGGTTAGTAGAAGTTAGTAGAATATAGTAGAATACATGGAAATACAAACTTCTTTAGGATATTTTTCTAAACGTTGGAAGTGTTTAATTCCAATAGTATAAAAATATAAAAGCATAAATAAAACAATAAACTCTGAAGAATTCTCTTATGCTTTTAAAATATCATTCTGTGATCACTTGAAATTATAGACTTCCCAATGGAGGCCTATAAAAACATCCTCTAAATACCTTTCTCAGATCATCTTAGTTTTGATGAAGAGGTGAAAGTTTGTCTGGTTTTTGGTGTTATATCAGTGATCTGACAAAATATATTATTTTCTCCTGTTAATCTTGCCACATTACGGAATTGTTAGTTTTGCGAGATTGATTTTGTAAGTTTTTGCCAGTGGATGTCCAAGACTCTGATCAGCATTTATCAGAGAAGGGCTTATTTAAAGGATTTCTCTTTCAGATGAAACTGTGAGGATCCATAGGACCTCCCATAATCCAGGCAAACTAATGAATAGGCCAGAAACACAAGGACCAACCATTAGTCTTGAAGTGCTCAGTGGTACAATCTGGCTTCCATTTAAGCAAATAAAATTCACATTGATCTCACAGTGGGAACATGATCAGGTTAATTTATTTACTTAGTTCTGTCTGAGGAAAGGTTGAGAAGGACTTTAAGATTAGACCATGAGGTTTCAGGCCTACAGCAAATTCCATGGGATAAGTCTTTGTTCCCAGGCTAAGCTAAGACTGGAATCTGTTAAAAACTGTAGAAACAATTTAGAAATAAGGGTGGAAGAAAAGCGTAACAATCTGTGCTTCATGGATTTTGGAAGGTCAGTCAAAATACAGCAATTCTTTTCTGATTCTTTCCTGACTTCTAAACCCAATAACTTTTAGGAATTCAAGCTGTAATTTTTTCTTAATGGGAATGAACAATATTTTGATGAATTGCTGCAGTTTGAAAGATTTGGCATTACTGATAAATATTCTTTTTTGTAAGTAATTTGTTAATGTAAAGGGACTAATAAACCTAGCGCATAAAACTACATCTGTCACTCATGAACAATACCTCCTCACCACCATGGGTGAGCTATATCATTGTGGTTAATAATCAAAGACTTTAGCTGTCTGATTTTAAGATGTGAAGTGAAATGTAAATATCAAAGGGCCTTAAAATCCTCTAACTCCTTTATCCCTGAAAAGTTGAAAATTTATTTGATTTTTAGCTTCTTTTTCTAGCTCTTTCTTTTAATGACTCTTCCTTCTGAATGCTCAGTTTTCATCTTACTTATGTTTTCTAAACCCAGAAATCACTATGTTACTCCCTAAATGCATCTAGCTTTCACCCTTTACCTGCTGTTCCAGTCTATTTTTAGTCAATGTACTATAGTATTGCCTAGACTGTGTTTGCTTGATCTCACAAAATGTTTTCAGGAAAACATCACAGAGGAAAAAACATATGGTTTGCTATACTACAACTTCAAAGGTCCCAGTCCTACAGTGATATACTTACCAGCAAGGCACAGAGGAGCACTATCTCAGCACAGCTTTCTGGCACTGCAGGACTTAAGACTGAAGTCTATTTTTATAACTGTCGAGTACAAGATCAACTCTCCTAACAGAGAATCACCAGTTTTGCATAGTTTTGTTAGAAGGTGACATTGAAAAAGAATCTATTTTGATCTTAAAAGCTGTAATTTATATAAACAATAAATGCTTCATAGGAAAACAGTTAAATTCACATTTTTACAAGATGCTTGCTTCTCAGTTTACATCTCAGTAGATGAAAAATAGTAAGTTTTGTGTATTTGTCTCAGTGGTGTAAAAGACTAAGCTAGACATATTGCTTTGCTTTGAAGGAAAGCAGGAAAGTATTGTTTCCAAAATTACACAACAATCAATTACCTCTTCAGGATGGCACGTGTCATATAACATCTACTCACTTCAGCGAGACACCCTCGCTGGAGTTAATGCTGCCTCGGATGTAGTGTTAATGTGGGCAGCACCATGAGGATTAAGTCTGACATATGGAAAGTTGCAGTGGAAGACTGACAACACTTTGGTGTGCTGAAGAAAGACTCAGAATGACAGATTGACAAGACTGTGAAGCATGTGACATAAAGATCATTACCAATTAAGATCGAGGTGAAGGAAGAACTGGGGTCAAAAGGGCACCTGCCTCGTCCTCTCTCAAATTTGTGCGATTCCAGTTGAAACAGATGATCCTTTAAAAACAAAAATCACAGAAAACAGCGTAAACCCTACAGGCAAAGAAAAATGTCCTGAGAGACGAGCTTTAACTTTGCTATACCTTTGTAACGGATTGACTTCATTAGGGAGAAAACACAATTACGGTTACTTACTGATGTACTAGTAAAAATTCTCTGGGTTTCTACAAATCACCTTTGTGTGTGCACTGCCCTGAAAGAATCAGTAAAATATGCACTAAAATTGCACTTATTTCATTTCTGTGGGAGTAGGGAGTAAAGATTCCTCTATCTTTTCTCCAAATTATCTAAACATTAAATAGATATCTAGCTATGGAATGTGTTTCCCCCTTTAAACATTTTTTTCTTCCAGTAGTTGTTAAATATATCATGCTGTGTTATCTTCTCTTGGTAGCTTTGAGATGTTTATATATCTTCTTCATAAAAGTATGTTTAGGAATGAATCCCCAATTATGGTTTTCAGAGCAGATGTGATTTCTGCATTGAATTTAATAGAATATCAGTATAAAAAGAATATCGGCAACTTAGTTTAATTTGTCTGCATAAGGCTTTAAAGGCTGAGAAAGAATTTACAATTTAAATTTTTGTTTGCAGTGCTATGTTTGTCCCAGCTTTCTCAAAAGAGCCCATTAATGTCTGATTAAAATATCAAGTGACAGCACAATATTTTTTAATTTATATATTAACAAAAAAGCATACCACAAAACATGAGGATGGGGGAGAATAAAAGGGCAAATAGAGAGAAAGCTATGAAAGCTTCATAAAAAAATATGCCACCCAGCCATCAAGTGTGTGACTAGTAAACATTTTGATAGTCTAGCAGTTCCAGTTCTGTGTAACAGTTTTACTCAAAAGTCTACTGAAATGCAGATTATGTCAATATATTGGATAAATGCAACCTACCTGTTCAGTAAACTAATCTCAGCTTCACATTGCTAATATACTAAGACAAATGTTTTGTGAGGCATAACATTAGATGTGACAGGACCCCAAATCCCCCAGAATTTTGAAGAGGATCTGCCTGGATCTCTCCCTTACAGCAAACATTCTCAAAGATGTCCAAGAGGCTTTTTAACCATAAAAATCAGGTTTTATTAGACCTACCTTTTCAGGTATTTATTAGAATAACTCAGTATTCACACAGAAAAGATCTAGACTGGACAAAATAATGTCCTGGTAGTCCTTTTTTAAGTATATGTAGTCCTTTTAGTCCTTATGTCATTATATCAGGTCCTTTTTCCTTCTGTTGGCTACATTCATGTAGTTTTAGGGGGCTGTAGTATATGCAGCTCAGTCCCTAGAAAGTTTTGCTTTTGAGAGATAGAGGGACCTGATTATGTGTCTGCTCTCTGCTATGCTTTATTGCCCGCTCTCCTTCAGATGACTCATCTATATCCACCCATCCCATCCTACAACCTACAAATCTTTCTCTTCCCAAGGAAGTGCAATTGCCCCCAAAGCAAAACTAATGTTCTCTTCAGGTAGCTCCACTCATGACAGTTATCCTCTCCTGAAAAAAACATAAAAAGACAAGGAGCAAAGAAGCAGAAGAGATACTACCATCATTACATGGGGTGGAAAACTGATAAGATAATAATAATAAAAAATATTTTTTTAAAAGGACAGAAAGAAAAGATACGAAGAAAGTGGGAAAGTTGTAGAGCTGTTACTTCCCACTCATTGATGAATAATTGAATATTTCTATGCATTTCATTGAAAACAGTTAATCCTGAATTTATCACAAGCCCCTCCACTTCAAAGCAAAGTAAGATTCCCATTAGCTACAGAGTTTCTATAAAAATGGGATGTAACTCAGAATGCAGGTCTGGAAAAATAAGACATCTGTTTCATGTCTACCTGAATTAAAAAAAAAATCCCAAAATAAAACTAGCAAGCAAAAACCATATAAAATTTAAGTAACGGTCCTAAAACTCACAAGGTAACAAGGCATTCAGAATCTGCCCTCTCCAGAAGCTCCTGTATTGGCCTAACCCTAGCACACTAGTGCCTGATGTTAAAGCTGATGCAGCAGAAAATAATCATCCTGAGTAGAGACTGGTGGTGCAGGAATATTATTTTCTGCTGTATCAGCTTCAATTGCACATCAGTAGTAACTATTCCCCTCTGCTGTTGGGTAAATGTCAAACAATGAAGAAATATTTCTCTGTGTGTGGAAATCTCAGCCCCATTCCCTACTTTTCAAACATCACATACCAGGTATTTTTCAAAACTAAATACCATAACATTTTGGGTCAACAGTAGGAAAAAAAAGAGTAAGGTGAACTCAGGAAGGGAAGGAAAAACCTTCTGAAACCACGCAAAAGGGCTAGGGAGTCATAATTGTAATAAAATATGATGTAAAGGAAATATTTCTAAAAACAGTCTGTCTGATGTTATTTATTCTCTAATCAGATATTAAAAATAAAATTATTCATGAAAAATTTTATCTTCTGGGATCTCAGCTAAACTATTTGTCAATGAATCGATTCCATAAGGAAGAAACCCCCCAATTTTTAGAGAGAAAGATGTAGAAGTAAGTGGAGAGATAAACTGAGAGTTAAAATTTAATAGATTTTTTTCTAGTCTTAATGCTTTCTGTTCACTTTTCCCCACAATAAAATAAAAATGGACTTGTCCATGAAAGACAAAAGTAACAAATTTAAAACTGATTACAGAAAAAACACACTCAGGTAAAGTGATCAGGTGTGGAAACAAAATTATTTCAAAACAATACTTGAAGAAATTGTGTTATCCATATTTCATGGTTTATAGCATATGGCTCATATTTCATCCTGCATAGGAAATGGAAACTGAAATTTTTTGTGCTGTGGGGCAAGACATGATCCAACCAGGGCATCATTAAACCACACTTCATATTCAGGTCTTCCCCTGGTAAAATGCCAGTGATTGTCAGACCAGGGAGACTTGGCTGGTATAGGAGTCTTCCAGATGATGTGGAAGGATTTGGTGTCACTGTGCACCAAATTATACTACCACAATGAAAAAGCTACTAGCGTAGTTAACCATTCCCCTGAGAACCAGAATGAAATCAATGGTAAAGATAATCAATGGTAAAGACCCAACTCTTTTAACTTTCATGACATGAGTGTGTTTAAAGCAGCTAACCATATGACCATGGAATGAAAATGTTAAGCAGTACACATAGTATCCTTTCATTATCTACATTTTAACAGCTGGAATTCCTGAATAAAGATTGTAGCTTAAACATATAATCTAATGCTAATGCTGAAGGTACACAAAAATTTGGATTTCAGTGCAACTTGGAGAAGTTTTTAAGTGGATCTCACCAGTTTTGACATAAAGCAGGATGTGTATCTCATAAATGCTTGCAGATGCATGTAACTGTCTGAAAAGTCACTGAAAATGTAAGCAATGACTCTTCCAAGAGAGATTTTCCACTTTCACCTTTTAGGACAGCATACCAAATATTCCATGGTTGCAATAAGTTATTCCCATCACTGAGGCAAGTAACTGAACATCAGGTGTTAGATGTGTCAGCTTCCATGGGATGCCAGTTTAGATGAAATAAGTGTTACACATTAATAATCAGCTTTGAAGGCTAATACCATAATTCTAACCCTCCTTGCTGTTTGTGACATTGGAATCCCTTGAGAAATGTCAGAAGAAAACTGACAGTTTCCTCACAGATTATCCAACACAGCAATTCAACATTGCAATTTATTTTACGGGCACGTTTCAGTGGTTAGGGTAAAAATTATGCAAAAACACATATGGAGGGCTGGGAGTGGACTTACAAATTTCTACATGTACTTTGGGAAAAGAAATGGGGTTCTGGGTTTGATTTATGATACCTATGACTCAGGAAACATAATACACTTTCAACTATTATAAAAATAATAATTTATTTAAAAAAGAAATAGAAGGTATTTCCAAGGGCTTCAAGCATTTTCCCATTAACTTGATATGAATTGATAAATTTAGACAATGAAGAATAATGTAGGCTATAAATAATAATGAAAGAAAAGGTCAATCAGAGCCATTAAAATTTAAAGACTGCATTTAACTTTTGTTGCAGAAAATTGCTTTCTCTAATGCCAAGTGCTGCTTTGCTCTGGTTCAGGACAGCATTTATGCATGTGATTAATTTAAAACATATGCTTACTTCCATTCCTATTCAGTAAAGTACCTAAGCCTGTTCTCAACATTAATACAATGGTTGTATCTTTTCACTAAATCAGGGACTTAAAAATATAGAGGCTTTGTTTGGGTTTTCCTAAGATATTATTTTTATGAGAAAAAATAATTTGATTTTCTGTAAGGTTTTTTTTTTCACTTTCAGTTTTTATTATTTTCCAGGTAACAAAAAAGTAAAATATATCATACTGGCATTTTTTAAAAGGAAATTTAAAGCATTTCAGAACCTTTAATTACATACTTGTGTATCCATATGCTCCAACAGTATAGCCAAGATCTGCTCTCCAGGAGACCTGTGCTTTTTTGTGGTTGGTACTTTTTTTGGTTGTTTTGGGGTATGTGTGTGTTTTTTAAGAAGTGCATGTTACTTATATTGTGGGATAGTAAATCATATTTAGAGTATTGTGGGGACAGACTGTGCAGAATTTTGTGAATATAGTTTTTAACACTGGCTACACTATACACTATTACTGTAACTCACTGGACAAAATTCATTCTTAGCTGTGATCTCATAGTTATTCAACCTTAGAGTAAGAATGACATTACACGCAAGAGCTGTTTGTTGCGTTTCATTTCCCAGGGGTTATATATCTGAGACTCTTTTAAAGAGAACTGTGAATAAGTAGGTTCATATGCAAAGTGCATCGAATGGGAAAGCATAAAATAGAGATGCATTGCTTGTGCGAAACTATGAGAAACGTTCTTTTAACAACCTTAATAAAGCCATGTGGTGCTAGTGTCATACGATGCGCTCTCTTTGCTGTTTGAGGGACTCCTAAAGCATCAAAAAAGGGAGTATAAACATCAGAGATTCACCTTATTTGGTCATAGTGCCCTGCTTGAGGAAGAAGACTGTTGGGAAGGGATGGCACACACTGGGACACGCTGTCTCCGGAGGGAAAGGACATCCCCATGGACTGGCTGACTGAGTGACCTGGTAATGTGGGTTTTCAACAAGGGTCATCAGGGTTGGAGGCTGAAGCCCAGAGCAAGAGAGAGAGCTGCAAGTGGAGAGGGTACGGGAGGGAGAGGGCTGCCAAGGGGATGTTCACATTCCTACTCTGAAGACAGCATGTTCAGAAGCTTTCCTTGAACCTCTGTATAACACCTGTGAGCTTAATTCTCACTTGCACAGTTACATCCTCTCACAGAGCACTTCCATTGAAGTCCGTTGCAATTTTGCCCTTGTTCTTTAGTAGAATGACTCTGAAACCCTTGTTCCAAAATAGGGGATATTGTTCTTGGATTCACTGGTTCCATGTACTGTATTTTTTTTTTTTCCTAATACTATCTGAAAACCAAAGTAACAAAACAATAAAGTAACACATGGGAAAAAATGTGATTTAAAAACTTCACCAAGTTATGTACACAGTGGGACACAGTTGCAGCTTTATCGACAGCCTTCAGCGCCATGGAAATGAATGTAATTTATGAAAACTCCAAGACAGTAACAGACTTTATTCTGTAGAAACTAAAATTTAAAAATATTTAACATAACAGGTGTGCTATTTTAAAACAAAGACAACATTTGTTGCCCATATGTACTTTCCCATTTATTCAAATAATTTTTAAGTCTGGTTTAATTTTAACATTGCACCTTTAAAGTCTGGCATTTTGCACATCCATATGTACCTATGTGCACTCACACAGCCTAACATGAGGAACCAAAGAACTTATTTCAAAATGAATCAAATATAAGATCTGCAGAACATTTCACTGGTGTAACTGGATTTTTTTTTCTCATGTAAGAAATTGAATACTGAGTGAATCCGGAGAAATTGTGTGACCACAATAGAAAGTTAACTACAATGCACAGAATAAAGCTCATCTTAATTTCTATTCTCTTTTGTACTATAATGTTTTTAGTATAAATTCACGACACTTTTTTTGCAAATATTCTTTTGTTCTGTATATTCTTAAAATATTTTTTTCTCTTCTTTTCTTCTTTCTTGTATACTCACTTATCCTTACATTTTTATTTTGACATAGAAAGACACACTGAATACACTATGCAGAGGTTTCTTTTAGGAAGGATGAACCTTGACTTCCCCATTAAAAAAAAATCTGAAAAATCACAGAACATGTCTGTAAATCAGCAGAAAATATAATTCAAATATAAGTCTCCAAAATGAACTCTCAACTCCATGACCTGTCTTAATCTGTACATTTGCCTCATCAAGAAGGCATGTGGTAAAAGAGATGTATAGTAAAACATTTTGTATTTGCATAACAACAGAAAATAACATACTGGGTCAGGCTTGAAAAGATGTCTTATATCATATAGTCTTCTGTATTTAAGCAGACTAAATTTTGGTGCTAAGAAATATGTGCATTAGCAGTATCTGATAACTATCTTCCCAAATATTAGGTAGGTGCCTAACTGATATAAATCCAAATAACTCATTCAAGAAATTAAAAATCTAAACCCAATAGAAAATGAATCAATATAATGAATTTTATATAAAGGAAACTATGCTCCAAATATTTATAATACTACTAACAAGTTCCTTTTGCAACTTACTGGCCTATTTAAGTCAACATAACACAGGCATGCAGATATATGGGTGAATAACACAAGGATGCTCCAACAGTGAAAGAACTTTTCATTTCATGACGTTATAACTTCTTTAAAAAAATCCAAATGCTAATTTTCAAAAGGATCTAAGCACTGGCAAAAAATTGCTTTGCTTGTTGTCAGAGGATTATTAACTTTTAAAATTTCACCTTCCATGTTCACTCAACTTTATTTTCCAAGGCAAATGGAGATACAACGTTAGGGATAGAGTCCTCAAAGAAATGGCTGAAATAGTCAGGTCTCTGCTATTTGACATAATTAAGATTATTTGGGAGGTAGTATTTCTTCTGAGGATCTGTTTTCAATCCTCTTTACTATCCAGTGACATACTGAAAAGATCAATCGTCTATGGGATGAGAGTGCATAAAATAATACAGACATTAAATCCTCCCTAAAATTTCAGATGTATTTTTCAGGTCTATGCATTTTATTCCACGGTTAAATGATTAAGACACATTGGGCTCCAATCTGAAAACATGTTTAAAATCTGGAGCTATGTCAGACTGCTGTCTGAGTTTGCTAAAGGATTAGCAATTTGTGACTTGTGTCAAAATATCTGGCCTAGAGTGAGAGAAATAATATATTTCCCTGATTTAATGCATGTGAAATACTCTGGCAATAGGAGGAAAAAAAAAAAAACCAAACCAAACACTCTGCATATAGAAATCACAGGCATTTAACCTTATCTGTTCAGAATGTTTAAACAGAAGTGACTGAATGGGTCAGAATTTTAGGAGACACAGCTTTGCATGACCTTACACTGGACACATAAACTCATTAGGGTCCTATGGCATAGAATAGGACCATTAGCAAAATAAATTATGATTATATTGCCCTAGTGTGACAGTTGGTATATATGAAAGTTCCAGGGACCACATAAAGGATCTCTAGAATTAAAATGTTTGTATACCTGTATATGGAGATATAGTCTTATCACCAGGTGAAAGAGGAGCTAAAGATAGTACAAAATCGCTACACAAAAGTGGAGGGATTTCTGTGGGGAAGTGCACAGACTTTACTCAGAGCCTCACTAGCTGAGACTGTCCCTTTTCCTTGATTTTGACAGGCTGAATTTGTCTTGAGATTGTGAGGGGCACATCAGAGCAAATACCAAATAAAAGTCCTCTCATCTGATGATTGCTATCACAACAACTGGGGACAAAGGTCATGGAAAAAAAGAAAAAAAAAGGAAGGATACAGCTCTATGGTTTGAGCTTACAGTCTAGGTTTGGTGATGGATGGAGCAACAGATGCATTGGGTATGGAGAGGACAACAGCTACATTCAACTGAGAATGGATTTCAGAAGGAAAGCAGACACCCTGGGGAAATTCTGTGTCTCGGTCGTGTGGAGCCTTAGGTAGCCAATGTTCCTTTTGCAGAGCTTCAACAGGGCATGCTGAAGTGGGCCATTCTGGAAGAAAGGGCAGAGGACTGGATCCACTGCCTCCTGATGACATGTATGAACTGCAAGTAATACTTCTGTTTAGTTCACTTTTTAATCACTGTTCAGTTTTTGCTGGTTCTAATTATGATGACTAACACCTTATTGAGCAGTATCTCCACTCCTCAAACAATGCCACAGACTTCACCAGGTGCCCTCACTTAGAGAGACACTTTCTGTCATAAATAAAGGTGGCAGAATCCAAAAATCATTACGATCAGAGCTGCAATATTTTACCAAACCCCATCAAATTACCACACAGGTGCAGTATTTCTTTCTCTTTGGGATAATAGTAGTATTCCTCTGGATTGATTCATTCTCTCCTGACCATCTGTCTTTCATCTTGCAAAGGGCAGGTCTAATACGATGGAAAATTCATTTCATACGGCTGATCAATTCACATTCTCTACCAATCTGCCAAATTGAACTTAAACTTCACTTACGGCCATATTTAGACAGTATTCAAAAGTAATGAATGTCATTCACCTCATTTTATGGATGGAGAGTACTGTCAAACAAACCTGTTGTCTGTTACAATGTGTAAGAATGACTGATAAGAACAACTGTGTTGATCCAGAATACTTGGCTTTCTCCAGGGCATTTCACTTAGTACATAGCTATTTGGAGAAACAATGTGCATTGTAGAATTATTAAGAAATATAAACTGCTGACATATAATAAAGTATAGTTTTTATTAGGTATGCATCAATGAATCCTCTTTTACTGAAGGTTTACCTAAATTTTGTTTTTCATAGAAAAATGTTTTTTTTTTAATTTAGCAGTGATTTAAACATTCATATGATTTCTTTCCTAGTAAAGTTTACAAAAAGACTGGGGAGGCATAAATAACAAAGAGAAAAGGTTAATGAGAGCTCTGGGTGCATTCAAGTTATAGAATGCTCTGAATACTGAGTTAAAGCTCAGAAGCTAACAAAGTAGATTTTAATACAACCATATCCAAAGTGGTATGTCTTGGAATAGGGAACACAGTGTATATCTGAAGTACATCAGAATGCCCTAGAAGGTGGAGGTTCAGATCCTTGTTCAGACTACTTTCATGTATTAGACTGAGATGCCTCATTTAGAATCTTGGACATCGCAGGTGCCTTGTTAGAGCTGACAGTGACAGGCATCTCTAGAAATCTCTTCATTGACTTTGTCATAAGAGACTGCTAATTAGGTGCTTCAACTAAGTGTGTAAACTGGGATAACTTTGTGCTCCAGAGAAGATCTTTGGGTCAAGCGTAAAATGCTAAAAAGAGATTTTTCATTGTGATGCTCTGCCAAGAACTCAGCACTTTAGTCTATCTCAAACAGAGGCAGGGAAGTGACCTTGACTGTATACACACCATCAAATAGCTTGTCTGGTTCTAGTGTCCACACTTCCAGAACATGTGAAAATATTGCAGAGAGTTCACAGGAAGGACACAAATATGATTGAGGAATCCTTGTGATAGGAGGTTTAAGAGCTATATTTATTCAGCTTATCAAAAAAAGTGAAGAGGTGGCTTGATCTTTGTGCGTAGGTACTTACATGTGGAAAAGATGTGGAAAAGATAGTGGGAGACTTTTCAACTTTGCTATCAAAGGCATATCAAGGTTAAATGACAGGAAGTTGAAGTTAGATAAATTTAACCTTCAGTAAGTGGCTATTTCCTAACATTGAAAGTCATTAAATATTAGGACAGCTTACCAGAAAAATAGTGGTGTTACCATTATCTAGATTCTTTGAAATGACAATACAAATTTGCCTGAAAATGTTTTAATTCAATACCTGGGAGAAATTATCCATGCAGTGTGTTACTGACCACATAAAATATCCTGATGGTCCCTTCTGGCCTTTGTTTCAATTTATGCAATATGCATTATCCCTTTCCTAGTAAAGTATGGAAAGAACAGAATTGCCCTTTCTTCATTACTGAGCTTCACATAATCAGCTGATAATTAAGGTAATTATTATAGTCAAAATTAATGAACTTTAATTTCTCACAAAACCATATGCATTGGTTCAGAAGGAACTTTTCCCACCCTGTTTCAGAAGAGGATATTTGTCTTTTTTTTTGAAAGGTTCAGAGATTGGCCAGCTGCAGAGGATGGGTTGTTATTTGAGCTGGTGCAGAAAATCATTTTCATGTGTTGCTTGGTTAGTACTTTCTCATTTTCTTAGGACTACATAGATAAGCCTTGGGTTCAGTAAGAAATACTTCTTCAGGTTAGGGCTGATGTGGGTCTTCAGCTTTTTCTTCTCCCCTTTTCAGCACAGCACCTTTGTTGTACGCTTTGAGCACAGGGGTGTTCTCCACCTACTTAATTTCCTGCCTATTATGAGTTTAGGTACCATTTTAATCTCTCTTGAAACATATATATATATTTAACTTCCAAAACCTGAAATGCATTAATCTAACTGAAATCCAGGTCTTTGGGGTGTTTTCATGCAATTTGGCAGCCTGTGATGTAGGCATTCAGACTCAATGATGTAATTAACCCCTCTGGTAAAAGACTTCATGACATTGTGTTGCTTCTTTGGCACCACTTCATATATATGAACAATTGATATTGGTTTAAACATCACCCTGCTTAATGACTAGTTCCACATGAACTATAGATGAAGAGAACTAAGCAATTTCATAGTATTTATGATTGCAGATTCAATTCTATAAATAAAATGAGTTGAAAAACTTCCTAAGATTTTGTAGATGGCATTCTAACTGGTGGCTTTTTATCCATACAGAGGGACACTGTGTGTCTGAGCAAGTATTTTCAAGGCAAGAATTTGTCACACATTTTATCTAATGAAGGACTGACCAACACCCACTTCTGTTTGGTCAGTGAAACCAGATGTTCCTCCTCCTTAATCCTCTGCAAACTGGGAGCGGAGATGAGGTAATAGGAAAAAGCATGAAGAGGGAATAACTGGGTAGATCATTATTTGTTTTGATTATAAAAATACATCAGAAACAATATCCTAAAATAATAGATGTATATATGTATACAATTTTGTTTCTTAACAAAGCTGAAAGAATGATGACATTACCAAATGCTGGTCAGGAGCAGAAGAATTATGTCATGTAAAAATTAAACTGAGATGATATGACTGGAACATTGTCTCTTAACATCCCTGTCAATTCACTTCAGTTTGTTAAAGGAAGAACTGAGGAGCCTACATTTGTTTGGTGTAGAGAGGCAAATGGAAAGCTTATTACACAGTTGAACTTCATCCTAGTTTTGCTTTGAATCACAGAATATGTAGAAAAAGAAGTGCCCCTCCCCACATCCAATGAAATATTAAGGGCAATATAGATTAGAAAGAAGAAATTCCAGCTTGACTGAATTGTTGTCCAAGCAAACAAATACACCTGCTGCTTCACTGAAGGTAATTCCTTTCTAACAGGGCTTAAAATCTTAGAATTTAGGGCTATTGTTCCCTGATCAACAGAACCTCATGTGGCTAATTAAAGTGGAAATAGCACAATAAGGAATACATCATATTAGGAACACCTGGAGGAGACTCCCAGAAACCATCAGTGCATTTTGTGGAAAGGGTGACTTAGTCCATCAGCCTTCTGAGGTGGAGAAATACAACTGCAGGCAGTTTACTGAGTTAAATGAGGCA
Source organism: Buteo buteo (assembly GCF_964188355.1). Taxonomy (NCBI): domain Eukaryota; kingdom Metazoa; phylum Chordata; class Aves; order Accipitriformes; family Accipitridae; genus Buteo; species Buteo buteo. Next base: position 10,140,904 of record NC_134174.1, on the reverse strand, counting down.
TTGAAAATGGTGCTCCGCCAGCTCAATGTATGTATTAAAAATTTACAGTGTGTTCTGGAAGAAGAATTCGTCATGCACTGTTCTTTCCCACTACTTTCATTCCCTCAGCAGGTTTTGTCATGCAGAGATGCCTTCCTCTCCAGGAATCAGCTCTATCTTGTCACCATAGAGTTTGTAAAAACTTAGGATGTTACTTCTGCATATTGTTTTCTTTTGGAATTTCCACTCATTTTACAGCTCCTATGGAGCTGTATTTGGTGGAAATCCCATCTGGACTTGTTAAAGGTGCTTTGCGAGTTAGTTAATAAGGCAGTTTGAATCATTGGAAGGCCTCTGGAGCACCCCTAAAACCTGTTGCTCTGCTGAATAGATAACTTGTTAAGATAAAATCATTGCCTGACTGCAGATAGCTCATCCGATTTACCTAAAGTTCATCATAATTCACCTAGGGTATTTCAAGCTATATAGAACAGTAGTGGAGTACTGTTTTATGAGCAGACAGATGTAGAGAAACACAGAGTGAGATAGAAAGCACTTCTTCTAGTACTCATCTTCTACTCCCAAAACTGAGAAATTTATATAAATGCAAAAGGAAGAGATTGGATGCAGATGCTTTCGCCCTGCTTCTGCCCCTTGTTGACATCAAAGGCAACAGGAGCGACAAGTGTCAATTTGGTGAGAATGGAAATAGAATAATATATTTTTTCTGCACTTTTCTTCATCTTCTATATTTGGTTTCAAGACTTATCTCAGTTTTTTTTCCCACAGAGCACATGGGAAGGATGCATATTCAATTCATGATGGGAAATTTGGTGTGGAGGGTTTCTGGCTCTTGTTTTTTTCAGAAAAAAACCCGTTGATTTTAGTGAAATGAACTCTCCTTCATTTCTGGATGTTAGACAAATAGAAACTGGAGGAACACAAGCTTTTCTAACCTGCATGGATTTTTGACATTTGAAAATATTTCATTAGGTCAGTGATAATGAACTCACTGGCTGGCAATTAATTGCTTATGTTTTTTTGGATAAGATTTTGTAATGTGTTCTTTTGCAAACACCAATAGTTCTTCTGTCTGCAAAGTCAGCACTCCTGTTTCTCCCAATTTGTAATTTATTTCTAAATGGCAGAAAAACATTGGGTAATTTGCTGAAGTGTTTAAATTTGGGAAAGCAACATTCATCAGGGTCAAACTAATTAGAAAGAGAGAGAAAGATAAAAAACTGCATGTTGCTGTCAGTGACTATACTTGTGTATTTTTAGAAAGGTAATATCTGTCGACAGCTTTACTAAAGTGAACAGCCTGGAATTCCAAAGCAATATCAATTAAACCAATATTACAATAGAATGATTGCAGTAAACTATTATATATTTAATCTTTCAAATGGGTAGTGTATCATAGAATTTATAAATAATTTGATATAGAAATACATATTTGGTTAGATTCTGGTGGTACAACACAAGTTTGAGGTAGAATTCAATAAATCCGTTATTTATTGTTTGTTGTTTTATGTGATCAACATATTCAAATATATTAGGACAATATGCATAGTATCATTAAATTTCTATAAACCTTGAAAAGCATGAAAGAAACATTTAAACATATATAATGTATCATAGTACAATTTTGTTGTGAAAGATTTCAAAGCACATTTCAATTACTACATAGTAAGTTAGATTAATATTTTCTAGAGACACTGTTTAGGGGAATGGACATTTTTACTGGGTTTTTTTGAGAAACTTAGAGGTTCTGATTTTTAGTAAGTTCCAAGGAATAATGATCTGCCAATGAGGCAATCAAATTCTGCCTATTTTTGAAGGCAAAAAATCTCCTTTTGGCTTCACTATTTGTTGACAAGAGCTCAGTGTTCTACAAGACACAGCTTAAACCTGGTTTTGGTAAGAAAGTATGAATTTGTAGTTGCATAAGAATATAAGACTTTATACAGAAGGTGGAATGCTCCTTTTCACAGGTTGGATTCCACCTCACAAAAACATGCTAAGTACCAGATCAGGATGCCATACAGTATGATCATGGCTTTGGGATATTCTCACTGTTCAAGGGAAAAAACAGTAATGCTTTGTTTTCTTACCAAATGCTATTCAGAAATGGATGACTTCTTTATGTAAACTTTTGTTTCAAGCTAACAATGAAATACATTTTTCCTGCAACATGGGGCTAGTGAGCACCAAGAACAAGAGCCTCAACTGGATGTTTTCTTCCAACAGGTATCTCTTTAGTGTGCTCAGTAAATTGTGAGAGATAAGGTTGTAGAAAATATAGTCCTGCTATACTATTATGCTCTTAAACGCCTGTATCTCTAATTTGTATTTATATACAGTTTGTAATTTAAGAACCTGCAGTTTTTACTGACAGGGTCACATCTTCTCTTCGCCTTCAGCTCAGGAAGCACTACTGAAACTTATGGTTAAGGTACCTGACCACAGAGCAAGTATTTCCTCTGTGTTGATACTGCTGGTTCATAGTTCCATATAGAAGAGAGAATCTAGTTTCATATGCTGTGTTAGCTAGGTATCTAGATACATAGAAGTCTGCTATAAGGGCTTCCTTTTTAGGTCCCACGCTTTATACCTCAACATGTCTGCAAAGTGTCATTGTTCAAATGTATATAAGCCTCGAGTACAGCTTGTGCTACTTAGAGACTCTGTTCAGAAGCAACTTAGTTTGCAGATCAAAGTTAGATTTTACTTATTTGGAAGTTCAATATATTTAATAAAAAAGTCAACAATATCTGAAAAATGTTCCTTTCAGCCAGCTGCATATTATAAACTGCATTTAACTGCATAAAATTGCACATTATAAACCAGCATTTACCCTTCAAATTAAATTGAGTTTTACTATTTTTTTGATAAAGGTGTTTGGGTCCTGTTTAGAAATGGAACAGTATCGTTACATTTTTAAGACTGTTTCATTTGTTACTCTCCTTTCCATGACAGTCAGACAGTGAGAACGAAGCCAGAGAGCTGAGGCAGAAGAAATGGGGGACAGTAGTCAGAAGTCATTGGATCAGGATACTCTGGCCAAACAGAAAGATCAGCAAAAAGAAACTGAACTGCAGTTTTCTGAGGAAGGATCTTGCCCCTTCACTTCCTGCAGCTACACAATGTCCTTATCAGTCAAAGAAAGCAAGACTAAAATTTGCCCACTCAATCACATACCACGTGTTATTTTTAACTTACCATAAACATGGCACCTGTCTTTTTTAATCCTTACGGTCAGCTTTTCAGATAATGGATACTAATACAGCTACTTACTAGTGCAGCAAATATATTTACTGTTGGTCTACACAAACAGAAAAACGGTAATTTTCCCATGACTTCTGTGTGGGTAAAATTTTAGAACTTCAGTTTGACAAGGAAGAATAATAAACAAAAAAAAGGGAAGGAAGGACAGTGATACATAAGGGGACGATCACGGGCCACACATTCTTATATACAAGTCTTGTTTCTCATTTTTTGTTTGTTTGGTTTCTATTTTTATTAGCCTGTTGCTTATGCTTTCTTAAATAGTGTTCCTAAATATACAGACATTGCTTCCTTTAAACTGTACCGGGAAGCCTGACAGGAGGTTCATGAGAGCAAAGAAGACATGCAAATTTGGCTTATTTTAAAATTGCTTATTATTTAGCTCCTTCCTCGATTTTAGAGGAAATCTTCTTTCTGCAATTCAAATAACTACATTAAACAATGCATTCGTGTTTTCTTTTATATATATATGCATATACACACATCAGCTGACTGTAATGTAGCTTAAAGGTTTTGGCAAATATTCTGAAATATCTGGAAATGGAAAAGAATGAACTTACGACTTTATCTATTTTGAAACTTTACTTTTTCTCATGGTCATCAGTAAGGTTGGTCTTTATGGTTTACTCTGTATTATTTCATAAATAATATCCACAAAATTGAACCTGCCTCTAATGTGGACTCATGTAATTGCAATCACCTTGAAAATCCCACTCCTGGCCATAGGGGGAAGCAGGAATTCTCTTGGATGGTGCTTTAGCATCATCTCCATAAGAAGTGCTCAGCTTTACCAGAAGACATCACTAAATATGAACCAGCTAAGCAAGACCATTGCCCAGCATCTCATCCTGCCATTTGCCAGTAAAAGCCAAACTTACCTTTGGGCTACAGATGATCTCCATCTATTAAGTCCCAACTCACAAAGCGAGTGACCAAGAATCCCTGGTCAGATTCCTAAAGCGGTCATCAAGCACCTCTCTAGCAGCCTTGTGAAATCCAACTCTGACTGCAGGGCAGCTCAGATTAACCGTGGGATCCCTTACCAATTGTTTTACCTTATAACTGAATAAATTATTTCTTCAGCATTGCTAAGTATATGATAAGGGATAACTTTGAGTGTCCAGTTTTCACTAAGTCTGGACTACCAAGGTCCAGACCTAGTAATGTAATTTATAATTTGTCTACAAATTCAATCTGATAACAATTGTAGAAATTCAGCCCTTCAAGAAGGCTTTTTAATGTCAGGAATTTCAAAATATACTCATAAACTCCATATGGATTTTAGACTGGCAGTGGGAGTGCGATGAAACAAGGATGCAAGGAAGCAGGATATAAGCAGGATCAACCAGTCCGCGTTTTGGCCTCCATGGAGCAACACACAGGTTGCGTATAATCAGGATTAGGTTGAATGCCTAAGGAGGCTTATCCACTAATTTAAAATGAGAGATTGGTACTTTTGCTGATTCTTTAACCTTGATCTGATACAACTGAGACAGAAAGGATCCAAATTTCTGAAAAATCCAGACAATTTCTATTTTTGCATAAGAAATATGTTGACAATATTGATTCTATGTTGCACATAATGATCTTCCCTGCAGTACTATTTCACTCAGCTACAAGTGTCATTAAGGAGCTAATGCACTTGCTGAATATGATTAACATTAAGAAGATGAATTTAACAAAGAATTATTAAGGTATTCCATCTCCCATCAAACTAATATGTATTTTGTTATATGATGTATTATTTCATTTAAAAACAAACAAACAAAACCAGTTTCAGATTTAGCTGAAAACTCCAGAATATTTAATAATTTTTGGTAAGAATTTCTATGTCAGTTTATCTAGTAATAAAATTCTAAGATGAAAATTACTTTGAGTTCTTTGCTTAATTCTCCAAAATATACTTTCAATCATTAGTGAGTTCCTCTAGTCACAAACTGAATTTTAGACCAGCATTACATTTCATCAGGGAAAATATCTCTTGTATGGTTTGTATGAGAACTCTGAGCACTTGAATTTAAATATTTATTTTTAACCATAGAGGCTTTGCTGGAATCCAGACAAGAAGAGTCACTACTGTAAAACAAATTTCTTACCTCTGATGGATGTCCAGCTCTAATAAAAGTACAGAGTGGATCAAAAGCTCCTGTTCCACAAGCCAGAAGATGCGTTCTGTTGTATCGGTGAAGGACACGGATGTAATTTGCACATTCATCCTGGTTTACACACACAAAAAAATAAAAAATTGGTAAATTTTAGCACTTTTTTTTTTAAGTTTTGTGTTTGGAGTTTTTGTGGGTTTTTTTTGTTTTTTTTTTAATCTTAGGTGCCCTTAGGTGATATTCTGTGTATGGAAACTTTCTATCCTGTTAAATATAAGATCTTAGTTCTCCCACTTTCATGTTAGTACCTCAGTGCCACCAATTTCAGTGATGGACACTTTTGACATGAAAAATGCAAGTTTAGAGCATTATTTATTACAATTTGTTTTTGATGCTTAACCAATTAGGAGTTATTAAGTTATAAAACACACTTCTGTGCTTCTCTAATTTCAGACATATTCTCCAAATCTAAATATTTGTTTTACTAAACATTATTAGATGCACTAGACATTAGACTCAGAGCATGAGACGTGAATAGTCAGCAAATGGCTTCTCTCTCAAGTTTAATATACTTTTTCTCAAGAAAAGTAACACTTTTTTTCTTACATTTTTTCCATAAGACATCTTCACCATTAATTTTTTGTATAATTAATTGCTAATCAATATTTTTTTTATATTGTATAGCCTCATGCTTTAGCTGTTCCTACTGTTCAAACCCTCCTTTGAAGAAGAAATTATTCATTTCCCCCAGGGCGATACTCTGGGACTCATTAGTGTATTTGCAGCTTCATAAATATTACAATTAAAAAATTTTCAAACATCCCTTTGAGATGTAGGGTCATTATCCTTCCTGTGCTAAATTAGAAGTGGAGACAGTGAGATAAAAGTATCCATTGATTTTGGGACTCCTGGGACTTGGTTTTACAGAGTATTTAACATTTTGCAACAATTTCTATGTTTGGAGCAAAATTCCTGTTCATTTCCATTCATTGCTCAACATTTCTGCAAGTCAGACCCTGGGTTTTAACAGTCACACCAGGTTTAAGATGACAATTATAATGGGATTAATCTTAGCTAACTTTAGCTATTCTAAAGTTTAGACATGTAATTTATGCTATTCTCCTAGGGTTTTTCAATAGTAAACGAAGAAGGCTAGACATCTCCAAAAGGCAATTAATTCTATCCTAAAATGGATATGTAAAACAGAGTGGAGGAATTTCCTTTTTGCTGTCCTTCACTGATGACTACTCTAGTTTTCAGACTGCTATATTTATATTAGAACAATCCTGGGTCTTATTAACCATCTGCAAGAACTTCATGTCACAGAGGATGAGTCTGCAGCAGGGCCATGGGCAGAATTCAGCTCTTGCAAATCCACATTGGGTTCAAAACTAAAACCCACCTGTCTTCTTTCTTTAAACCCTTGTGTCATTCAGTGCAAGTCTTCCAACTGCTCCAACAAATAAATAAGGATCATGAGGAAGAATTCTCCTTTGCTACATGATTCTCCTTAAATGTTCACCTTGGAGATTTCTCATGCTAATTGAAAGAAGCAGGTAACCTACACAGGAAGGTAACCTGTTGTGTAAATAAATATTATGTGTATGCAAAGGACAAATCAACTTGCAATATCTTACTTCTGGAATTTCTTAATTCCTAACTAATTTATTCTTTTTTTACAGTAAATGAAAAAAAAAAAATAATAAAGGTCTTCCTTCATATGGCATCCACGTGATCTCTCACCTGGACAAAATTTCTTAGACCCACTGAAAAAAACCTGCTACTTGAATTGTCAGAGAAGTTGAGAGAAGAGTGAGTTGTGATTAGTAGGATGTGATCCTCTGTACACGGATCAACACTCAGAGACAGAGGTGCCCACTTTGCATGTGCATTTCACAAACGTTTGCTGACTGGTGGTAGCAGAATGTTAATACATAGGAATTTTATGGTGCTTTGCAGTTTTTAAATAGATGCTGTACTGGGCACTGATGTTGTTCCTCATTCTGCCTCCCCTCCAAGTATGACGTTCCTGACTTATCCCCTCTGCTCTCTCTCAGTGGTGGTCTGGTCTTTACTCCATGGTTTCCTTTTTTATCCACATATGCCTGCAGCTCTTGATCTTTGTCTCAAAAGAACTGTGGAGGAAGAGAGATCTTAGGATTTTTTTTTTAAATGGGCAAAAATTACACATTTTTTTCTCCTGTGCGCCTTTACAGAAATGCCTCAGAATTTCTGCAGAAAAAAACAGGATGAGCCAGATACCAAATATAGAAAAAAGTCATCCCAATTGGCTAGACTTTATCATTTATAAACAAATGAAAAAAGGTGCTATTCTGGGAAGTGCCAGGCAACTAGGCATTGCTGCTGGCCCCACTAACAAGGAAGACATGCATCAGCCAAGGGAACATTAAAATAAGTTTTCTTCCTACTATATTAATGAATTAAATGTTGTGGTTGTCTTTAGGAGGCTCCATAGACATATTAATAGGTCTGTGGAATTTTATTCATCTGAAACTTCTCTGTGTGAAGGAATTAGTCATCACTACAGAATTTGATTTCTATATCTGAATGATTTCCAGTTCTGATAAAATAATTGAAAGGATCAAAAGCTCTCACACCACAGGTGTGTTTCCTGGCAAACTGGATGAAAGCAGGAGGATTTTTTCCTTGGCTTGACCTGGATCAGAAAAGTGTGGCCTGAGTTTAAGGTGATACATGTGTTGTTAAGACAAGGCTTTTCTAACTGTCCTATTAAGTCTGTTACAAGGTCTCTGAAACTGTATTTATGACTACAGTACTTGCAGTTTTACTGCTACAAGATGAACTGATAACTTCTAAAGGTTGTAAAAGCTTGTAAAAGTGGCCTGTTCTGTTATACAGAAAGAGGTAGCAGAGAACACTTGAAGTACCTCAACAGAGATGCTTATTACAGCATTTGTAGTTCTACTTAATGTTAATTATGCCTTGAGTAACAGATCTTTTGCAAAGGAAAATAAAGAAAGAAGCAGCATGGAAATAAGCAAAAAGGTTTGAAAGAGCACTGATGAGTAATTTTTTTTTCTGAGACTTTACAGTGGGAAAAATAGCATTCAGAACTTAAAAAATGGCAAAGGGTTGATTTTAAGACATTATGCCATTAAGTGAATATTGGTTTATGGCTACAAAAAACAAAGGTGAAAAGAAAAGTAATAGGAAATTTTTTTATTCTAATTTAGATTCCTTTCAGGTTGAGCGATTTAGCTTACTGAATACTAGCATGCTAATGAAAATTACTAAGGTTTCCCTGGAATTAATTAGTCTTACTCATTCACATAGTCCCATACATAATTAGGTCTCATGTGAGGATCAGAATATTGTTTGGTATTACAATATTTCCAGCTTTTGCAATTTTAACACCTTTTTCTTAAAGACTCCAGTTCTGGAGTCTTGTGATTATTTAAAATTCTGTGGTTTTCTTTTTAAAAAAATGGAGACCAAACTTTCACAGTACAGAGTGATGTGGGAAAGATATTAAGTTCTTTAAATTTTCTTATTCATTACAATGCAAATTTGAAGGCTTATAATAACAGATTGGATTGTAAAAGATTTTGAATTTTAGGGAATCTCATGAGTCTGAGAAGGATACCTTTACATTACATTGGAAAAACAGTACCCATTTCTGTATTTATTTAACCCAAAGAATATTGTCAAAGTATCAGAAAATAAATCCCATCATGTAGTGGTGAAGGAAAGATGACAGAACTTTAACTGTAATAACAGCCTATGCTGAGAGGTAGTATTAAATAAAGCTCAAAGAATTTAGGGTTTGGATTCATTTAATAGGATCATAAAGTTTGGATAATGTAGAAAAACACCATTTTCAACCAAAGCCACCTGAAATTCTCAAGGGTACAAAAGCATTCAGAAAAATGCAAGGAACTTGTAAGATACCTCAAAAAGGATCAGTTCTAGGGCAGGTGAGTGTAAGGAGAGAAGTATCATGTTGGTTTTTTGTTATTGTTACTATTTTTTTTTTTTTTTTTTTCCAATCTGGTTCACAAGTTCCCTTGATGTGGACTGTTCGCATGCTTGTACTTCAACAGGAATCTTTATAGTTTCCTAATCTTTACTGGGAATATGTTGTGGTTATCATCAAGGCTGCCTGTTTGCTCTATTTGTGGGAAAACTGTGCATGTGCCCTTCCATGTCCTACATTCCTGTCGCTCTTGCTGTAAAACTATCATCATTTTCAGATCCTTTGGTACAGTGCGAGCTCTCTCAGCTGTGGGATTTATTAGGTGTTGTACTTGCTGTGTGTTTATGAGGTGCAGATAATGAGCTTGGTGCACTGCAAAATTAAAGAGAGCTCCCATCCAGAAGAACTTTCATCCTGTGGTGCCAATGATATCAGCTGCTGTATGTCAGTGAGCTTTTGGGCTTTTCCCCGGGAACTGATTACAGTCAAAGCACTGGATCACAAGAACAGAACAGTTTTGGGGCTCATTAAAACAGAATATTTTAATTAATATACCAAAAAACCTATAGGGCAAACCAGTTTAGAGTATATTTTATAATTATTAATAATTTAACTTCTTTTTTGAAAGTATTCTAGAGAATGTGAATTTTAAAGATAAATTAGAATGTGAAAAAGCTTGAATGGAGAAGGTATCCTGTGTGTATGAATAGAAAGAGAAACAGAAATGGGAAAGGAGAATTAGTAAGGTGCTTTCTTTGATATCACCAGAAAAAGAATTAAGAGAAAGTTCAGATGATCAAAAGTGTTCCTTGCCCATTTATGATCTGGTTTGAAAAGCAATTAAACTAATAATTTAGTGTGTTCACAGTAGTTACACATTTTTAAGCTGCAACACTTAGAATTATATCTGTGCTTTGATCTCTCTGCAGTTTAGGGATACCTAAATCCTTGTTTTGGACCAGCCACTGGTATAATTAAAGTATACTTGATTCGTAATTAATGATACTTACAGCATCTCTTCCTTTAATTGCGCATTCTTCTGCCTGCAGAGGTGTACTAGGCCAATGGATCTGAGGAAAAAAAAAACCAAAACAAACAACATAGAAAATCATTCAACTGACACTGTGATCATGTCAATCCAGCTTTTCCACTATTTTTCATTTGAAAGACTCCTAGAACAGAATTATAGAATCATAGAACAGCCCAGGCTGGAAGGCACCTCGAAAGATCATCTGGCCCAACTTTTCCCAGGAAAGAGAACCTAGATGAGATTCCCTAGCACCCTGTCCTATCACATCTTTAAAACCTCCAGTGATGGAGACTCCACCATGTCCCTGGGGAGGTTGTTTCAGTGATTGATTGTTCTCACTGTAAAAAATGTCTTGATTATCTCCTGGTGCAGCTTGTACCCATTCCCCTTTGTCTTCTCCGTGTGGGTCCTTGTGAGAGAGAGCCTCTGTCCTCTTTGTAGCAGCCCTTTAAGTACTGGAATACTGCGATGAGTTCCCCCCGAGCCTTCTCTTCTCCAGGGAGACAAGACCTAACTAACTCCTTCTGTCTTTCTTCATCGGGCAGGTTCTTCAGCCCTTTGATCATCATCGTGGCCCACCTTTGGAGCCTCTCCAGTCTCTCCACATCTTTAATGAACTGTGGGGACCAGAACTGCACCAGTACTCCAGGTGAGGCCAGACAAGTGCTGAGTAGAGTGGGATGATCACGTCTCTGCCTCTGCTAGTAATGCCCCTGCGGATGCAGCCAGGAGCCCACGTGCCTTCATGGCTGCAGCAATGCACTGGTGACTCTCGCTCAGCTGCTTGTGCCCCGGGACCCCCGGGTCCCGTTCAGCAAGGCTGCTCCCCAGACACACAGATCCCAGTCTGTACTGGGCTCTTTGGGTATGGTGTCCCAGGTGCACGACTTTGCACCTGTCTTTATACTTGACTAATCATACTATATATGCATTTTTCATTTTATGTTATAAAGTTTAATTAAGTTTCTGTTACTATTTGAAGTTTTCAAGTAAAATATTCCAGTTTTATTTTTAAATATCTATAAAAGCTTACAATAAGTCAAGAAATATTTTTGTTGAAACATAACTGTTTTGTTTAGGGTAACTCAGCAAACTTGATACGAGGCAACAGAATTTAAAGGAAGGTAATGGATGGAACATTTTATATAAATCCAGTAGAAACATTTCTGCTACATTGTCAGTGACTTTCAACATAGAATACTAATTCTGAACTACTGATTTCCTGCTTTAAGTGACACTTAGGAAAGAAAATGGTTTATAGTGAAGTTAATTAGGGTCAGCAATTAACCTCCTGGGAGCAGGATCAGCTCTTCACAGTCAATTACTAGAAGTGAAGCCAAATTATACAAGCGAGACTTTTTTCAGCTACCTACTGTATAAAACTTGTGTTTCATTCCAGATGCATGGTTTGTTTGGATGAAAACAATGTTAAATGATGACTGAGCAGACTGGAATGGTTACTTCATTTCTTAGAACTTTTAAAAGTGGAAGAAAACCCCACGTTCACTTCAGTGATATCAGGCTTGGCTGAAGCCAAATCATTTAAAAAAAAAAAAAAGGATGTCATCATTAAGACATTTTTGTCAACATTCCAATCAAAAATTATTTTTCTATCTGGAAAACATTTTAAAATTAAGTTCCACTTCTGTTAGGCTTTTTTTCTTCCTAAATCGTAATTGAATTAACTTAGCTTTCTTGGAATAATTCTAACCCAAGAAAATCTGGGGATAAATTACAAGAAAAGTAAATTGCAAGAAAAGTGGGGATAAATTACAAACCCTAGAGGCCTAGTGCTTAAAAGCAAGAGGTAAGCTATATGTTAGTCTTGTCAACATCAGCAGCCTGTCAGTGTTTAAGTCTCAGTGCTTGAGTCAGACCACCTATTTTCAGACAGCATCTAAATCCTGCAAAGAACCTAGATTAATCAGAACATTTGTTTTCAGCCAAATGGTCTTACAGTCATCTATGTATGACCAGAAGTAACTCTCATCTAGTCTGTATTCCTGCTGTGTAGTCTGGGAGGTTCCTGAACTCTGCTGAAGTCCCGTGAGGGCACTCATCCTGGTGCCCTGGTCAGACCATTCCTGGTTCATTCAGTGCAAAACTCAGGGTTCACAGTCACTTACTTCGCTCACTGGTCAAGGATTGAATAAGCAACAGACTGTCCTTATCCCCAAAGCCTAGAAGTTAGGATATTTGAACTCCAGGACCTCCTGAGCATAAAAGTTTGAAGTCACAGCTTCTACTTCCCAAACAAATGTTCTAACTAGCAGGCTAAAATGGGGGCTTTTGCCCATATCAGGTGTAGATAGCTAATAGGAACAGGAACAGAGAAATCACAAAGGGTATAAAACACTTGACTCTGTAACCTAATATCAAATACACTGTATGTAGGTGATTATTTTCATATTTGGATACTTAGTCCCAGTGCTATTGAAAATAATTTATATGCACATTTTCCACTTAAGACATACTAAATTAAATGCATTCACAGAATTAAGATAAAAAAGCCAAAGAGGTAACACAATGCCCCTGCTTTGTCTGGAATGTTCAAAAGCAGCTTCAGTGTAAGCAACAAGATTTTTGGTCCTTGGCATAGAATTATAGAATGAATCATAGAGTCATAGAAGGGTTTTGATTGGAAGGGACCTTTAAAAACGACCTAGTACAACCCCCCTGCCACAGGCACAGATATCTTTCACTACACCAGGTTGCTCAAAGCCCCATCCACCTGACCTTGAACACTTCCAATGGTGGAGCAGCCACAACTTCTCTGGGCAACCTGCTCCAGTTTCTCACCACCCTCATCATAAAAAATTTCTTCTTTATATCTAACATAAATATACCTTCTTTCAGTTTAAAATAATTACTCCTTGTCATATCACTACAGGCCCTGATAAAAAGTCTCTCCATCTTCCTTACAAGCCCCCTTTAAGTACTAGAGGGCTGCCATAGGGTACCCCCAGAGCTTTCTCTTCTCCAGGCTAAATAACCCCAGCTCTCTCAGCCTGTCCTCATAGGAGAGGCGTTCTAGCCTCTGACCATTTTCGTGGCTCTCCTTTGGACCCACTCTAACACTCTAATTGCTTGCATGCAATACTCAATGTAGGGTCTCACCAGAGTGGAGTAGAAGGGGCAGCATCACCTCCCACGACCTTCTAGCCACACTTCCCGTGATGCAGCCCAGGACACGGTTGGCTTTCTGGGCTGCAAGTGGACACGGCTGGCTCATGTCTAATTTTTCATCCACCAGTATCCCCAAGTCCTTCTCTGCAGAGCTGCTCTCAATCCACTCATCCCCCAGTCTGTACTGATACTGGGGATTGCCCTGACCCACGTGCAAGACCTTGTATTTGGATTTGTTTAACTTCATAAGGTTCACATGGGCCTGCTCCTCCAGCCTGCCAAGGTCCCTCTGGATGCCATCCCTTCCCTCATGTGTATCAGCTGCACCACTCAACTTGGTGTCATTCACAAACTTGCTGAGGATGCACTCAATCCCACTGCCTATGTTGTTGATAGTATTTTTCCCCATATGGACACTTGAGGGACACAATTCATTACTGGTTTCCACTTGGAAATTGAGCCATTGACTTAACTCTTTGGACATGGCCATCCAGCCAATTCCTCATCCATCTAATAGTCCATCCATCAAATCCATATCTCTCCAACCTTGATGTAAGAATGTTTGGGAGCACTATATCAAAGACCTTACAGAAGTCTATGCAGATGACATCCATAGCTATTCCCTCATCCACTTATACAGTCACTCCATTGCAGAAAGCCACTAGTTTAGTCAGGCATGATCTGTCCCTGATGAAGCCATGTTGACCATCTCTCTAATCACCTCCCCGTGTTCCATATGTTTTGACATATCTTGCAGGAGGATCTGTTCCATGATCTAATGAGAAGCAGGAGATGTATGCACAAACCTCTTGCAGAGGAGATGGAGGGCTTTGCTTCCTGGGCAAGCTGCTCTAATCAAAAGGCCAATGTGTAACAGGAGCTGCCCTCTGTCCCTGTATCTGCCACTGCTGCTAGGTATCTGCTTTCCAAAGTGGGTCCTACACAAATCCTTCTCCAAACAAAGCCCTGGTTCTGTGTTGGTTCAGCCATATGGGTATTCCCGACTGAGATACTTAAAGTGGCTTACCTTAGCAAAAGGTGCCTACCAGAAGGAGTAAGAAAGGCAGACCTTTTCTGTACCTTTTCTGCAGGTTGTGCAGAGGTGTAGGATTCTATCTTCAATGGTCATAGCAAATTGCCTACCTCTAAGGCAAGTCCATGTTAGTTGCCTGAAGTAGATGGGTCTGAATTATTTAGTAACACGTATGAGTCTCCTGAAGAAGCTTGTCTATCCAGAAACTACTTTTTAAGACTCATAAATCTTACAAGGCTTATGAGTCTTAACATAAATGAAGATTAAGATTTTAATCTCTTCAGGATTATTTTAGTCCGGAGACTAAAAAACCCTCTGCATATCAGATTTTGATATCATACCAGATTTTAAAATTCGATTTTACATGCATCTTGGGTCTAAGCGCAGTACTCAAATATGTGTATATTTAAAAAATGTTCCGCAAAACATAAAAAAGAAAAAAAAAATATTGTTTTTAATCTTGAAATCTTTATGAGGATTTCTTAGCTCGGTTCAGACAATTGAGAAGAGCTGCTCAGTCTTTTATGATCATTTGCAAAGAAATCTGTAGTAAGTGGCTCACACAATACTTTACCAAGGTGTACTTACTGTACTTAATTAAGTTTGTGTAATTATTGCTGTTGTACTTAAATAGCATAACATAGGACGTGTTTGCACTGTGTGGAAATCCAGATATTAATCAGCCGTAATGGTAGCCTTTAACCTGCCACATATTATTTTTCCTGATGTGTATGCTTTAGGGTTATGACAACTACCAGCTTTAACTTTGAATTGATTCTTTGCCAGGATTACAATCTTTTGGCAAGTTGTCAATAACTATTTTTGGGAAATTTTCCTGTGCATCTAGACTGGAATAACATCACACTAATGTACATTTCACTGGGCGGCATGCTTGACATAATTATTGGCTTGGACATAGTTTTTCAAAACTTTTCACCCCTGCAGGTTATTGTGAAGCAAATTTTTAAATTGCTTGTTTAGTGATGTTTTCTCATCTTGCACTATAATATGATCATCCTTGAGACCTGGATGATGTAATTTTATCACTGTGTTTAAAAGACAGGAAAAAGCTACCTTTAAATATACTCCTCATGGGAAAAATTGGAATTGTAAGGCAGTACAGACAACAGCTACTGAGCAAATTCAGTTATGGGGAAAACTTTAATTGGAGCTGGAATGTTAATTAGTGTCTCCGAACAGCTTCCCTATTCAGTCACTAACCTCAAAAAACAGGATGGCATACCTAATGAAAACTAATTTCAAGAAATTATATGAGCTTTATAGCACTTCAGGCCAAAACAGACTGTTGTGTGAGCTAGTCTGAACTCTAGTATATGACAGAGCAATTAAGCAATTCAACTATCCCATCCCTGGTTTAAGTTAATAAATAGTGCTTAATTAACACATAACTTGTGTTTGGCTGAAACACAAATTCTGCAAAAATATCACATTATGACTGGATATTGTATATATTTATCAACAAATACATAGCCACCTTGCCTCTTGGGAGGTAATTCCAATGGATAATCAAAGTCACTGCTAAATTGTGTGCTTATTTCAGTTTGAAAATATATATGTATGTTCCTACACAGTATTCAAAGGAGATACAAGCAAGCTCTGCTCTTGCAGACTTGTGTTCAGCCAGCTCTGGAGTGGAAATATAGCTAGCTTCACTAGAGGCAGGTTATATTATGTGGGCTCTATATTACAACAGAGACATAAGTCCTGATCTGGGGCTATCTCGTACTAGATCAGAAACACATTGAAATCTGCTTGCACAAGCTTATTTATAGATGGAGGAAGGCTTCTTTTCAGAGCAAGGTCTTCATGAGCCCTTTGAAGCAGAAGGTAGGAAGAAGGAGTATCTGTAAGGAGTTTGTGGACAAATAGGAAGTGCAGTTTATTTTCACTCCAACAAGAGATGAAAACTAGAAACAAAGGTCATCCTTCTCTATGAGCTGTTAGATCAGTGGTGATGAACTGCTGGCATTGGTTCAAACTTGCTGTCAACAAAGATCTGCTCTGGAACCAATTACAATGAAGTGAAATGCTTTTTAAAATAAATTTGGCACCAAATATCAAAGAAAGTTCTCTATCAGTGTGTTAGATCATTACAAGCCTTAAAGACTTTGGATCAAATCCCAAATATGTGTAAAGATTGTTTCCAAAGGTGGTGTCAAAGGGAATGAGAAGTTAGGGAAAGCAAAGGTCACATGGAGGGTACCTCTGAAGCTTTGGAGTTACACAAGATTTCAAGTACTTCTACGGCTTTAATTCTCTGTACATATTGATAACCATATTTGGTATTCTCCTTATTCTTGCTACTGTTAGTGTTAGAGCATTCTTCATATGGAAACCAAGGCGCACGAGTAACTTTGTTTCAAAAACTTACGGTAAGTCATGTTAAATACTTTAAGTAAGAAAATTTCTGTGTGTATTATATGAAAGGAGAGATACAAAGAGTAAAAAAAAAAGGCAAAGTAGGCAAAGGAAATATAATTTGGCCAATGGCGAAGTGAGTCTCTGTCTTTGTCCAACATGACATGGAAGGTCTATGCCACAGCCGAGAGCTCACCCTGAACTTCTGGATTTGCCAACCAATGCAAGAATGACAGTAGTAGTTTTCTTCCCTGAAAGATTTTTCCCATTTTGTATGTATCTTTTCTTTACTGGATATGAAAAGTGGCCAGGATAACAATGCTTAAAATAATGTTGGTAGATATATACATAAACAGCTAATAGCTTATGTGCAAAAGCCATAATCTACCCTTCAGAGTGCTACTTTGTATTTGAAAACTGAAGAGAATTGAACCTTAAGAAAAAATATAGTCTATTAAAAGCAGATTTATAGGATGCATACCTCATATGCATCACAAGTTGAGTTTTTTGGAAATGTTGGATTACTTTGGCAGTCAATAGGTCTCAATGCAAAAGCATTTTATATCCAGTCAGCATTTTGTCGTTTTTCTTTGGGGGACTTCTAATATGTTTGCTAGAACTGAATTACTGGGTCGTTTTACAGCAGAAGGGGTACATCTCTAGTTGAAAATGTGTTTTAGTTTGATTTTTAGAAAGCATATTAATATTCCAAATTGTGGAGAGAGGGAAGTCAATGAATTAAACCACATAAACTGTTTTCTCAAACACAGAAGATGAAAAAAATCTATGCAAATCTGCCCCAAACTACCAACTTTACGAAACATCTCTTTTGCAGCTGGTGACTCATCCTGGTTACCAGAGCAAGAATAAAACCCAGGAACTTGCCTCCAGTCCTATACTTTCACTAGATTATATCTGATGTTTGAGATTAATTAAGCTAAAGTCTTCAGTCTGAAAGAAAAGGTCAAAGGCTAACCAACACACAGTTAAAGACAGATTAATGAAGAACTTTGGTAATAATGAATCAACCAGTCTCTCAGTTCCAGGAACTTCCCCCAATGTATCTCAGTAATTAAGCTCTCATATAACAGAAATGCTGTAGGACAACCAAATTTTCCCTAGCTATCACGGAATGAGATCTGCACTGAGTGAACACTGGGAAAGAAGGATCATGACATTTGTATTCAAGGGAGCTAAGTCCCAGTGAGGTCATGTTTCTAAGTATGCTAGGTCAAGCTCCATTTATTCCAGTTTCTCATCTTTTGCACATCATAAAAGCAGGCAAGCAGGCAAGAAGAACTTCCATTAATTTGTCATACTCTGCACACAGGTCTCAAGACAGAGAGTATGGTTTCAGGTTAAATGGCTGATCTTCCATCTAAAAACAACAACAAGGAGAGCAACGAATTTCAAGAGTGTGTCCAGATGGGACAATGGTGGTTGGACAGAAGCATAAAGTGCTCTATGTTGTCATCTTTCCTCATAAAGATTTACTGCCAAAAGGGGAAGAAGAGAGGGGAAAAAAAAGCTTATTTTACAGAAAGAACTGCTTCCTAAATGTTTTCATATCCCTGAGCTCTAATATCTTGTCACAGGATATTAATAATTTTTATCAAATGGAAAAGGAGTTAAGTCATATCTCACTGTGGAGGAACAAAGCTCAGTATGTAACATTGCTCTCTGAGGAGTTAAAAAATTATTATGTTTTTTTTAATGTAGATAAATTCTCAAATGGCCTCCCTGAGTATATTCATTTCCCCATATCTAGGATTGCCTTTCCCAAATTGTTTATAAAAAGGATAAAGCATATTATATCCGTTCACAGTAGTGGAACATGGTAATTACACTTGGAGATAAGCAAGGTTGCTTATGGTAAAATTGGCCAGAGTGTTGGCATGAGAATAGTGATATTCACTTAGAACAAGGGGACAGAAAGAAAAGAATTTGAAATATCAGTGGTCAGTGCAATATGGACATCGACAAAAATTGTATTTCTCCAGAGGGGCTTTATTTTATTACTCACTTTTTCATTCATTTATTAATTTGAGAATGAATGAAAATATATCAAAACACATTGAGAAAATTTTAAAAAGTAGATAAGAAAAACTGAAATATTTCAAGACATCATTTACCCACAGTCAAGATGGTTGAGGTAGGAGCAATGCTCCTACCAGCTCCCTTTGCCACTGTTTGCTTCCAATCCCAGCTGCCAAGGGTAGAGGTGAGTAAGGAAGCCAAAGCTCCCATCAGCTCAAACTCTGGCCTCTCCACTTCAGTTGCAAGCTTGCTGATCAGTTGTGGTTTCTGTGATGTACCGAGCTCTCTGGCAGGATTATAACTTAAGCCACCATTGTCTCACAGACCACTGAGTAGACTTCAAATGCCACTTTCAGTTACTACTTAATAGCACCTCTGCCTCAAACCAATGCAAAATCCCATTTCTAAAGAAAGCTAAAAATTAGCTGCATGGTTTATGCTGCTATTGAAAACCTCTTATAGTTTACATGCTAATTGTATTTTAATATCTTTTTTTTTTTCCATTTTCTCTTCTGCTGTGGAAAAGTCCCCCACAAATACCAGGGAGAAATTATTCCTTGATAATATAGCAGAGATACAGAAATCAGGTATGCACAAAGTGTGAGATGCTCTAAACATCAATAAACATTCTGAAAAACAGTGAGAAATAGATACATGACCCCCAGATCTCTTCACCTAGAGTGCACCTTATGGGTTATTACTGGGGAAAAAATGGTAATTAGTGTATTTTTCTTAAATATAAACATGACCTTAAAGTTCATGCACAAAACATCTCCAAAAACTCCATTATCTCATTTCCAGTCATGCAAACTCTGATATTCTGTGCTACGCATTATGACACGAAGTGACTAATACATATAGCTTTTTACTCAACCTCTCGGTAGTTGTCGCTGACTCGATCCAAACTGAGGGAGTACAAGAGGTCTCTTCCTCCCACGAACAGTCGCTCTTGATACTCATCCAGCAGCATTATATGAAGACCAAGATATCCAAATGGGCTATGAAAGACTGACGTCCTGTTTAAATCCCAGAGCTCTGAAATACAATCAGAGTGTGTGTGATAAATACCAAACAGCTTAGCTTTCATGGCTTCATTTTCATATCCTCCTAGGGAACTAGACAAGAAGTTGTGGGACATTAAAATGCTAATCGTATAATCTTTGAGTAAGAAAGAGACACAAAACACCTGGGAACAATTTTCAAAATGAGCCAGATCTACAGGAGGTTTGTGTATGAATCTTTACATCATTATCTTTGTGCTCAAAATATCGTGAGATGGGGATGGGTGAAAATCAGTTCTCTCCTTAACAGTTTCTGAAAAGAAAAAAAAACACTGCTTAGGACATTAACTGCAAATGGGACAAAATGAATGAATTTATGGAAATTGAAAAAAAATACTGGAAATTGTCTCCTTGTCTTTCCCTCAGGCATGTCAAACTGCAGGTTTTCACTGTACGCACAACGTTGTTCTGGTTTTGTTTTCTGGGGAGTTGGGGTTGCTTGTTTTAAGCCCAGCACAGTCTCCACTCAGTTCACCAAAAATATTTCCTTTAAATTCAGTGAGAACAATATGAAATCTGTGAAATGCATATTCATAATTTTCCAAGCAATTACTGATTTTGTCAAGAAATGCCCTGATCAGATAAGGGGAGCTGGGGTTTAGCTGCACATGATCCACGCTAAAGTCACTTCCACAGAGAAAGGGAAATTCATCCTGGGTAATGTTGCAGAAACTTGGAATCAGGTCTCAGGAAGGAAGAAAGAGGCAAGCACAGGGGTCTTTCTGCACTCTCGAGCAGATGGTGAAGAGCACAGCCCAGCTCGCAGCAGCCAGAGAGGCTGAAAATCATTTTGCTGTCAGGAAGCATCACAAGAAGTCATTACAAAGAGTACCTTAAGACTGTCTCCAATACAGCAGAGCTGGGACTGGGGGAAAGGCACTATGTTCCTATGGCTAGATTGTGATGAATTGTTTTATTTAGAAGAAACAAAAATCACTCTTGGTAAAAGCAACTAAATTCCTTTCAGCTTATCCTCAGAGCTATCCCTAAGCATAACTTTTCCAATTGTTTGGATGTGACCCAGCAGCTGATATTGGAAGAAGTGGGATTGTCCCAGAGCTAGTGAAGACAACGAATGGGTCCTCACACAGTTTGGGGCAGAGGCTCTAGCTTGTGTGCCACACCAGCATTTATGTTCATTTCTCCATGCAGCACCTTGTCAGCCACATAGAGGACACGGCTGGTCTTCTGCAAGGGGACTGACTGGTCCTACATGTCAGAGAAAATCCTCGCACAGGTCTATCACTATGGCATCCACTTGGGATGCCATACACGCCATCCATATAAGCTGTGATTTTTGAGAATGTAGCCTCATCAGGTACCCAAATATTAAACCACCAAAATTCATAATCATTGTTAAAAATTTGTCCTTTGTTTCCTGAGAAAAGGATGTTTCAGATGAATGAGATTTGAATTCTATATTTGAATTAAAATTTACCTTACCCACAAAAAGATTTAGCATGACCAATTTTCCTCATGACATACCTTACTTATATCCTAAAGTATAGAAAAGAGAACAAATCTTTTGAGCCAAGGCAAGAAATTTAGCATTCAATGAGGATATTAATTTAATCCAACGAATTGCCACAATTTCATTTTCCTTTAAATTATTATTTATATTGCATGCATGATGATAAGGGAATTCAATAATAGGATAAATGTGTTTTGTTCCATTTGTTGACTAGGTTTGATTCAAGTCAACAAAAGCTGAAATCTACTAGTTTCTGAAAGCTGTTTCCCTAGATGATAAAATTTCTATCAAAGGAGTCATACTAGAAATTCAGCCTCATAACTCTTTTCTTTCCTGAGCTATCTTCAGATAGATTCAAAAGAATCTATTGACTAAATAGCTGTGGAGAATAATGTTAATATCTAGGCTTTCCATAACATTTTTTAACAGTAGAGGTCAAAACACTTTGTACCTGGGTGTGATTGGCCTCATTTAACAAATGGGAAAACTAAGTCACAGAGAGGAGCATCATGATGAGCAGAACAAGTCTTTTTTGTCTCAGCTTTGAGTACTGGCCAGTGAACAAGATACATTCTTTGACAGTGACACACTCAGCACAGAACCGCAAAGCAATGTGGAAATGGCACTTTCAAAGCAAGTTTCTCTTGACAAGCAAATCCATCAGATTGCTGCTTCAGAACATTGCTTGTTTGTGATCAGATGAGAAATGGAAGGAAATATTCTTTTGGTTCTAAATAAAGCCACTTTTTATTTGCAAGAATATAAAACATCCAATATATTTTAATTTTGAGTCAGTCTTGGAGTTAAAAGAATTGCATTTTAAATTCTAGATATATATAAGCCACAAAAGGATACTGTGGTAGCTTCCCCAGACTTATTTCCATGTTGTCCTGAAGGCAAGTTTTTCATAAATGAGACAATATTTCTTTACATAGATCAGAGATATCACTCGTGTTCTCAATGAGATCACAAGGCACGATCAAGTGTCCTCTGCCTGATCATGTACACTGGTAACTACTCATATAAGACTCAGTCTTGCCAAATACACCTGCAACTCTGATTGTCTGAAATGAAAGTTGAGAATATTAAACACCTTTCAAGATCAAATCTGTAAAAAGAGATATTTCTAGGACTACCTCCAGCAAAGCTATACAGGCATGGTTTTGCCATGGGTATAGACACAAGCACAGAAGTAAACCTGACATCTGGAAGGGCTGGAAAACACCAAGCAGTGGGACCTGGGGAGCGATTTTGTTACTGAAACACAAATGTGATAGTATTATGTAATTCCTTTGAAAGGTACTAGGATTTCTGGAAATTGTAGGATATCTGAGATATTAGGACAGTGTAGACAAACAGGATACAACACCTTCTGAATGTTAGGAGAATGGGTGGGATACCTGGGAGTCTAAAATGGCACTAGATGTCTGTCATTTCTAGGCAAGTGAATCTCACCAAGATCTGGCTTGATGCACAGGTCACACAGCCTTCACACTCATTTAGTGAATCGTTAGTTCATGGATTGTTGCACTTTGCAGTGTTGAGATACCCTTAGTCATTGAAATCATGGCACAATTGGGAGTGAAGGTTTGCAAGGGTCATCTTGTGACTATAGATCCTCAAGGTGTCAAGAGTTGTGCTCCTGCTCATGCCTACACCCTTAATTTAAAAAATTAAGCTTCTAGACCACACCTAAACTTGAGCATAACCCAAAAAGAGGTTGTTCTTCTACCTAATACTAGGATTTAATAGCTACATTTCTGCTGAGCACATCTAGCACTTACAAGATCATGTGCAACTGAGATTTTCCTTGAGAACCTGGCCAGCGAAAATAGAGTGCTGCCTAACATCTTTAAAATATTCTGGTGGCTAAATCAGTCACCTGAGAAATAGCAGACATGATTTCAATTTCCTTTTCTAAATGGATTGAAACCCAGATCATTCTCTCTTCATAAAGAGGTCTAATCACAAGCTATTACCTACTGGATTGGTAGGGAAGGATGGATGCTTTCTCCATTTCCTGTCGAAGCCGTGCAACAAAATATTCAAGCTTCAGGAAGAGTGAACAAGCAGTAGCATGACTCTAATTTAGTAGTTAAATTGCTTTTCTGGGAAAGAAGTTCTGGCTCTAGTGCTCAAAATAGTCTATGCATTTTATATTAAACAGTTAGTGGATAGTGTGTATAAACTGTTCTAGCACATGGACTAGAAACCCTCAGCTCCTTTCTCACATGGGAATGGCTAAAGATTTCAGTTGAGTAAAATCCTTTCTTTTATTGAGTTTCTATAGATTTTTGTGACAAAAAGCCTTTCCTCTATGAAGAGCTTGTGTAAAGAAATAAAAAGCAAGAGAAAAAGAGGATGAATTGTTCAGGGAGAATATGTTGTTAGCACTCAACACACAGGACAAAAGAGAAAAGATCATTCCTACCCCTATCTTTTGGTAAAAAACGAGCTTCAAATTGCTTCAGTGTACTGATCCCCAAATTTCAGAAAATGTTATTCAGCTTTCGTACTATAATGTTTTGCTATTTTAATCTAAAACAGCATAACTAAACCTACACCATTACAGTACAAACAATATTTTACTCAACAAAGGAAGGACTGCTTCAATATTTACATATTCCTATATGGCACTTCACTTACCTGTGAAAGCCTTAAAGCAAGTCTGGGCTGCTAGATTACATTTCATAAGAGAACAAATTTTATTTTGTGCTGTTTTAAATGCTGAGAACAAACCTGAAGGTTTGTTATCTGTCTGCCAGAGCTTGCTGGCAAATATTCAGACTGATCTAGCTTATAGCACATCTACTTTGGTGAACTTATTCATATTATATTCTCTTTGACAAGATGGATTCTGTTAGCCATTTGTCAAGCAATGTTATTTATATTCATAATAGCCGATTTCTTGAATGTTTTAATGACCAGAATGTAATTCTTTCTAACTTCTAAGATTGTGTTAAAACAGCCATTTTTTCTATTACAAAAAAAAAAAAAAAAAATGAAGTCACCCTTTTATTATGATATGTTGATATTTTTTTAATATAAATGCTTGATAACTAAAATATGCTTGGGACATGAAGTGCAAAAACCTCATTGCTGCTCCACAGCAGCCAGAGTATAGTGAGATTTCATTTATAACAGGTTCTCAGAAATTAAGCATGAAGTAAGATATATCTTTGAACCTTGAATATAGGCAAATATCACTACAGATTTTTATTTTTTTTTTCTCAGGGAGTGACAAAGCTGCTGTTGCTCTGCTGTTTTTCATAGCATTACATCATCACAACTGCACAAGTCTATTGCTTTTGCCCTTTTTTGCCCTCATAAAAATCTTTGGTTCCCCTTTTAAAATCTACAGAAATATAGTCTCACCTCCCACACTACTTTATGCTGCAGAACATTCTTCCGGCAAAGATGTTTTCCAGATGCAGGGCACTGACAAATGAGTCTGGCACTTTGAACATGTTGAGTACATGAGGTGGACGTCTCAGTGCTGCTTTACAGGAAGAGGTAACGACTGGGGTTGCCTTCTGTCCCCATCAATAATGTAAAAGGCCACAGATATAAAGTCTAGGTAATGTGAACACCTGAATGACATTTTATGTTTCCAATTATCAGTATAGTCCTGGAAGATATATATTACAGTGGAACAAGTTTTATAAGAATTTGGTGAGCCTTGTGTAATTTTAGTTAATTCAGCTTTTTGCTACGTAGCTGAGAAGTGATAACAAAATCTGCTTACATGTGACAAGAAAGGGACAGAAAGAAAAAGGAGGAAAACCAAAAAGGAGACATTGGGGAAAACCTGAAATATCTGTGACACAGTTTATGAACTACAGGTTAAGAGTAAGATCAGGCAATGCAAGTGTCCTTCAGTTTTAAGCCACCAGTACTTTAAAGCATATTACTATTCAAGGGTACTCTAAAGAGTCATCCATCACAAGGACAAAAATATAATCTTACAAGTAGTTGGATCTTTCTGACAAGGTTAAGACCTCTAACTGGCAATGTTCCATATAAAATTGGTAACAGGAGGCAGAAGTTTTCTTCCCTGGGTAAAAAAATAGAGATAAAAGCTCACCCCAAAAACCTATGCTGCTGAATATGAGATAGTGCATTAACAATTTTTACTCTTCTGTGCTCACAGACATCAGTCATCTATATTGCTGCAAAAATAATTCTAAGGTCATGACAGGGATTGCCAGTTAGTGGAAGGATACGCTAACTCAGGTGAACCAACAAGCAACTGAACCAGTTGAGCAATAGAAAAGGGGACAGTGTAAATTGGCCAAAGGTTGCTGAAGTCAATGCTGCTACATAAGGTTTGCTAGCAAATCTGAGCCAAGAACTTTAAAGGCAGAATTAATTGCAAACAGGAAACTAACTAAAAAATCTTGGTAGTAATAATGCTGAAAGTTACCACTGTACTTTTAAAAGACAGTTCTTAAGGTATTTGAGTATCTTATTTGGGGAACATGAATCAGCAGGAGATAAAAAGCTGTAAGGGAGACTGCAGTATGAACTTTCACTGCTTGAGGTTTTATCTGTGTGGCTGCCAGGCAGATGCCTCAGAAACTTGGCAGGGTAGGAGACAGAAAGCAAAATCTAGTAATGACAAGCAAAAACCCATTAGTCCATAACTACTTTCACATGATTCAACCTCTGCTCTTAACAGCAGGTGAGTTTGGCTATCTAGCTATATTTGGAGAATGTAATTGGCTTCATGAAGTGAGCTGGTGCAGCAAAGTCCATGAATAATTTTGTTTGTTTAGTGCTCTTCCTCTGAATGTGTGGATCTAGTGATGAAGTTTAAATTATAGTGAAAACCTGAAACAAAGAACTTTCCCTGTGAGTTTGTTTAAATTACAGAGGCAAAAGTTTCTGAAATTAAAAGGTATGGTTTGGGGAGACAAGAATAATTTCAATCTGTATGCAATACAAAACTCTTTTCTCTCTTTTCTTCTAAGAATATTGGAAAAACCTATAACTGGAACATGTAATAAATCATAGGGTATATTTTTGTTTCTTCTAATTCTACTCAGCTTATGGCAGAAAAATTCCAGTGGAACTTGAAAGTCTTTAACACAGCTAATCATGTCAGCTCATGTCATAATCCTTGATATTTCCATTTCACATTATTATATGTCACATATATACTGTGACATATATATTTATACTTTGTTACATCTAGCAAGTATTTAGTTTTTCTTCCCTGCTGGCAAAATAACATACTCAGTTAGTCCTACTATAATTGATCTGGTTTTAGTTACTAAACAACAGAAATATAACCATTACAAATCTACCAGGGCTTATAGTATTGACATGCTACATGCTACATTCTACTAAAAAAACAAGGTATATGCTTACACAGTATTTCATCATGTTTCTAGTTCTTGCTGGAAACTTCACAGTGTACATCAAATTAAAAATAATCACACATAATCTTCATACAAACTGAGTTTACTGCACTTTTAAGATGCATTTCTAGAAGTACATGCCAGTCCAATAAAATTTATCTGATATTCAATTTAATGTTACTAATTCTTAAAAAGAAATTTAATGCAGTATAATAAAATCTTGGTATTCTTGGTATTTAATGAAACCTACCTAGTAATGATGGTCAATTTACAGACGGTCTTAGAAGAAAACTTCTTTGTAAATCAGCTGAAAACATTCACAGTACCTACTTAATAGTAGTGTATGTTGAAGTGCTATTTGTTTTCTGACAGTAATGTATGTGACCCTACCAATTTCTGGACCTTATCGTTGATTTTCATTACAGCAGTAGTAAGCTACTATGACTTCTGATACAAGGCCTAATCCAGAGCTCATCTGCCATTTTTCCCAGTTAAGTTCATTAACTTTCAGCTAGGTAATCACACCAATATAGATTAAATGTATGTGAAACAGTGTATGAATAATAGTTTTCTTCCTGTATTTTATCTGAACCTGAGAAACAACAGACAGGGTATCAACTCAGAATGAGAGGAAATATTCATAATTCCAATGTTAAACTTTTATTTGAAGGATCATTTCTTCTACACATTCACAACATGCTTTTAATGATAATATTTAATATTTAAAAATAATAATAATAATTCAGTCAACATTTATTTTGAAATATTTTAAATTAAGAATATTATATTGATTCCATATCTATTTCCAGTTAACTGGATATTGCTTGCCGAGTGATGGATCCTTTTTTTTATTATTATTCATTTTGATGTTAAACAGCAAATTTTGGCATGCATTCAAACAAATTTGCTATGGTCAAGTTGACATACTCCTTATACCAGAGATTCTATTATTAAAATAAAATTTGTTTAGCTTTCCAGTGTGATTTTTCTTAGAAAAGCTACACACATCCCCAAAGCGTTCTCTGACAATGCAGTTTAAGAATGTGGTTGTGACAGAAAATATTAAACCATATTCATTGCTTATGAAAAATTACATAATACCATTGCTATTACAAGTCCCCAGGTCTCAGTCCAAAGTAGTGTAGCTGTTTATTCATGTAAGCAATATTAAACCAGTATAATATGGCTGCCTACAACTCTCTAGTGACTTCAAACCCTAATGATCCTTATCTCTTTAATAAAGCATTTTGAGTAGGTGATAATAAGTGACAATGTTGTGGATAATAAAAATATTTATTAATGTTAGAATTTTTTTTTTCTAAATGTGGAATGCATGATAGAAAGCTTCAGAAATGTGTTTATCTATAAAAACATTCCAGCAGAAATATAAATTGGAAAATTTTGATATGAAATTGTTCCAGTCTAAGGGTGACACAAGCATCCATGAAATAGTCTTTGAGAACATGATCTACTTCATCCAATGTGTTTCTAAGGAAGTAGGCATACAAAGAAATGTCCCCTTTAAATTATACTCACAGAAGATGTTTTGCATTATTTTTAATATCTTAATAGTGTTAACAAGTGAAAGAATCGATTTATAAAACTCTTGAGTTTTACAGGATACATATGGTTCAAATAACCACAGCCCTCTTCTGATGAAACACAGACAGTCCAGTCTCTTGAGGACTTGATTTATTAAGGTGTACCACTTACTACATGCTTATTACCACACCAATCTGGGAAGGGTAGAATTCTTCCTACGGAGCAATCCAGTGTTTTGACAGAAAGAGAATCTGGTGCTTTCATTTAAAATGAAGATGCCAAAAGTCAGGGTTTTATGCTATTCAAAATGACTGTTAAATTGAATTTCCTTTGAAAAAGATGGATAAAAATGAGCTATCCCATGTGATTTTCAGGGGCATATGCTCTTGGGCAGGATGGCATGTGATTGACAGTATACTTAAGGCTATCTGGAATCATCAACATGATAAAAAACAGAATGGAGGAGAAAGGAGGCATTGTAAGAAAATCAAAAGGCAGAGGGAAAATTGAGGTGGAAATAACTAAAAAGATGAAAGGAAAGTTTCAAGGTACTTTTTTTCTGCCAAATCAATTACAGCAGATGCAGAGTTTGAGATAATATTCCATAGGTGAGTTTAGAAAGATTTATTACACCTCACACACCAATATAAACCCAAGTTTTACCGAGAACAGCAACTCTAAACAGCAGTGAATGGATTTATGTAGAAATTAGTACATTGTTACCCCAAAGTGTGTTCTCTTTAATTGAACAGAATAGCTTCTCTGGAAAGATTTAATTCACAGAAAGGACACAAGTATTTAGCTGCTAAACATCAATGTCTACAGAAGACCTACCTAATTTGAGTTATCTAGCACTAATGTATCCATGATTCGATCCTGCTTTTCCTGATATGTCGCAAACACTTTTAAATATTAATGAAAACTGAATACCTCAAAGGTCTGTTTGTTGGTTTTATTTTAATTATGTTATCTTTTTTATTATGAGACAGATTTTTATGACAGAATACAAGTGCTTATACTATAGGTGGGATATGTCATATTCAGCTTTTGTTTTTTTCAAAGTCAGGTGTCTAATTTAAGATATTTATCCAGCTGTCTTTTTTATCAGAACAAGAGAAAGAGGCATTCGCAAATGGCATTTTAAAATTTCTTTATAAAAGAATCTAAACACATCTATTCTAAAAGTAGTCTTTTTAATACTCCAATTTTTAAGTCTACTATGTTTTAGATACATAGTTAAATGTAGATGAATTCCACCCCAAAATGCATTCGATACATAAGATAAAGTTGTACTTTGTCAGTGTTTGCCATTTTAGGAAATACAATGAAGGGCAACACGTAGAAATAACTGTCTTTAAGGATCTTTGTTGCCTCTACTGTTTCTCCCCCAGTATGCCTAATTATCTGTAAAATGCTGGTTACGTTAAATGCCTTGGAAGAAAGAGACAGAGAAAAGCTTTATTTGAATAACTTGGGACGTATTTGAAACCTTTCAAAGTCAATAACGCTTTGCAAATATTAGCAGTTAAAACCAGAGACATCTTGTGCCATTTGACTTTGAGCCAGTGGAACTCAACAGAGTTGATCTTAAGCAGTGTAACTGGAGAAGTCAGTATTAGGCAGCTATTAATGTTCACATAACTATTATGAATTGTATCATGAACCATTACATATCATCCTTAAACCTTCACAGATATGTGCACCCATCCTCCTCCTCCTTTTCTTTTTTTTCTTTTCTGGCTGATTTTGCAAGACGATGGAAAACCTAGTGCTTGTTTAGAAGTTTATTGTATATTTGACATTAGGATTATCTTTTCTCATGGTAAATTTGAGCATCTAACAGAATCAAACAATAGACCCTACAGAATTTCAGATATAATTTGTGCTCTTAAACCCTTCAGATGCTTTTAGAAAAATACCCAGTGGTAATAAAAGCCCTGTCAGACTGCAGAGAAATCTACATGTAGAGGGGAGAAACAGTCTCCCCAAATTACAAGTAACACCTCTATATTCTCATTTGACCTGATGGTAACCATAAAAAGACCCCAATAACCCCTCCCCCTACAAAACGGAACATTGTCTCAGTATGACTCTGTCCTGATTCATTTTGCATAGTATGTATAAACGCCATACGCTTGTGGGGTGTTCCTCCATTAGTTCTTTCTTCACTGTATATTTAGAAATTCACCTTCATCTTGATGCTTGGTTTATCATTGGTGCTTAACTTCAGATGTTTTGGGGTCATGCTGTCTTTTCTTCTCATAACTGACTACAATAGGTAGAACATGAGATAATTTCATTAATAGCCTTTATTTCTCACAAGGGCTATTGAGGTTTAGAATTATAGAGATACTATCGGAATGAGGGGTTGATACAGTGGATTCATTTCTGTATACTAGAATGCTGTGCAAAAGCCCATAGTGATTTAGGGATTAGATCATAGAATCATAGAGAGGTCTGGGTTGGAAGGGACTTTAAAGATCATCTAGTTCCAACCCCCCTTGCCATGGGCAGGGACACCTTCCACTTGACCAGGTTGCTCAAAGCCCCATCCAACCTGGCCTTGAACACTGCCAGGGATGGGGCAGCCACAATCTCTCTGGGCAACCTGTTCCGGTGTCTCACCACCCTCATCATAAAAAATTTCTTCTTTATATCTAATCTAAATATACCCTCTTTCAGTTTAAAATAATTACTCCTTGTCATATCACTACAGGCCCTGATAAAAAGTCTCTCCATCTTCCTTATAAGCCCCCTTTAAGTACTAGAAGGCTGCCATAGGGTACCCCCAGAGCTTTCTCTTCTCCAGGCTAAATAACCCCAGCTCTGTCAGCCTGTCCTCATAGGAGAGGTGTTCCAGCCCTCTGACCATTTTCGTGACTCTGCTTTGGACCCACTCGAGCAGGTCCATGTCTTTCTTGTGATGGGGACCCCAGAGCTGGGCGCTGGACTCCAGGTGGGGTCTCACCAGAGCGGAGTAGAGGGGCAGAATCACCTCCCTTGACCTGCTGGTCATACTTCTTGTGATCCAGCCCAGGATATGGTTGGCTTTCCGGCCTGCAAGCGCATATTGCCAGCTCATATCTAATTTTTCATCCACCGGTATCCCCAAGCCCTTCTCCACAGGGCTGCTCTCAATCCATTCATCCCCCAGTCTGTACTGATACTGGGGATTGCCCTGACCCACGTGCAGGACCTTGTATTTGGATTTGTTTAACTTCATAAGGTTCACATGGGCCTGCTCCTCCAGCCTGCCAAGGTCCCTCTGGATGGCATCCCTTCCCTCATGTGTATCAGCTGTACCACTCAACTCGGTGTCATCCACAAACTTGCTGAAGGTGCACTCAATCCTACCATCTATGTTGTTGATGAAGCTATTAAATAGCATTTTTCCCCATACGGACCCTTGAGGGACACCACACGGTTACTATATTATGTACTGTTAGACACTGCAAAAATATACAGCCCTGGAGTATCCTTTTCTCTAGGAATTTGCAATCTAACTGGAAAGCACAGCCAAAAAAGAAAGCAAAGGAAAGAATTTCCATTATGAAGATGGGGAAAATGAGAAAATAATAATTTCAGTTTTCACAAAATTCACCAGGGTTTGGATTTACCTCTCCGTGATTTGCAATGAACATTCAGTAAGTTTGTATGTAACTGTTGGACCCTTCATATTTTGAACACCAGTACAATGGGTGACTCACAAGGCTACTATGCTGTGATGAGAATTTGCCCTCAGAAAAAAGGGAGCAGAACACACACGAGGTATTAGAACTAGGAGAGAATATTTTTCTGGCACTGAAAGAATTTTTAAAGACTTTTAAAAATGTTTCCATCCCAAACTGGAATAAAATCTTCAAATACAGGACATTTCCAGACATTGAAAAAGCCTGTTATTTTCACATTGTCCCTATGGAACTATTTTAATAATTTTACATATTTTATTTTGATTAAAGCAGAGTCATTGTTTTATTGTAAGTCAACTAACATTTCAAAATGAAATGTTCCTTGAACAAAATAGAAGTCTTAATTTAAAACATGTAAATATCCTTTTTTTTTGCCAAAATATTAATCAATGAAAACATTCAATTTCCATGAGTTCATGCTTCATAAAGGAAAAAAAGCCCAAAACCAAAACCAGGATTGATATAGCCAGCAAAGAACTTCTGCATACTTTTAAAACACCTACTGTTATTCCTTCTATAAAAAGTTTTAGTCTTTAATAGAATTTAGCTACCTACCTCTAAAACAGAAAGAGCTTTTGAAAAAAGAGTATTTCATTAATCTAACTGCTATGGATTTTTCATAGTAGTATGCAGAGTTGGAAAGATGTAGAGAAAAAAGGCAAGTAGAAGACAACAATCAGAAACCTTTTACAGGATTACAAAACTATTTTTAAATGTTGACTTTTGAGATATGAACATTGCTTCCAAAATTATCTTCAATATATAATATATATGAAAAATTTGAAAATATTATATTAGAACTATATATCCCAAGTACCATATTACTGAATCTGGCAGCAGATTTTTTTTAGAATACAATAGAAACAGAAATTTATATTCTGCACATTATTTATGAGTATGGGACTATCTGAGGACATGTTAATTTTATAATACATGCTGCATATTGCACCAGTATTTATCCATCTGGATACACTTCTCCATTCCTGATACTATGGAAAATACGTAAAAAGAACATAATGAACTATATGAAATAGCTTGTCACAAAATAATATATTTATCAAACTGTCAGAAGTAAGTACACTTAGGAATGAATAGGTCCTAAACATATATTATTTAACTGAAAGCTATTTAATTGTTTATATTTTATTCCATTAATACTTTAGAGGAAAATGTTACACTTAAGTCGTTCTGCCACTTACTATATAAGCTTAAGTGAAGTTCAAGAGAATTTTCTCTCTTTAAGAATTAAAGAACTGGGAATATTTTATTCTATTCTGACCCTTGTAGGCTATTATAAAACAGTGTCTGGTCTGAAGGTAGTGAGGCAGCTTGCTTTATAGAGAGAAAAAAAAGCAGGAAAAGCATTAGAAAATGCTGATTTGTGTAGATGTAAATGCAATAGATCTAGTTTATTTATGCCAGCTTTATTCACATAAATAAGTATCATCCATATAAACAGTTTCTGATTTCAACAGGCTCTCTTGCAGAGGGATATATTTCTCAGTCTAAGAGTTGCATAAACAACTCTTATGTACCAGTGGATGGCTGGCACTACGAGACCACGTGGGCCATGATGTGTGTTATATTTGTATCACAAGAAAACCAAATGAAAACGGACTTCATTGCATCTTTTGTAATCTCATACACTTGTTCAAGTTGAGTGTAAGCTAAGTCTAAAACATTATCTCCCCATTTTCTACTGTTGGAAGCAATGGAAAATAAAGTTGTTAAAACACAGCACAATTGTATATATTTGCTTTTGAAAGAAAAAGAAGAAAAATAAAAAACAACAGGAAAGAAAGAGAACAGCAAATACTGCAAGGACAAGACAAGGAATTGTGTTGGGTCATTTAATAATAAGGATACAAGTGATGTGACAGTCAGATCTATTCGTTTCAGCTTAATGTGCAAAGGCAAGTACCAGAACTGCTATTAGATGATCCAATTAAAAAAAGATAGGAGGAAGCATTTGACAATCTACTCTAGTTAATAACCATGCACTAGGTGGAAAAGGATTAGCTATCTTCCTGGTTATTTCCCCACCTTCATTTTCCATAAAATTTACACTAAAGAACAAAGTTTTCTATATGCACAGGATATTGCTACCAGATCATTAGTTGGATGTGTCACTTTTCCAAGTAAAATATTTCTATGGGCTAAGATAAAAAAGAATATTTACATCCATCTTCTTGGGAATACAGGCATCTGAGGAAAATATTCTGTGACCTACAGAATGTGTGTTGGTGTGCATGTATGTTTATATGCATACATAAAATGTGATTTCACACAAAGGTCTCATTTTATAAGCAAGGCTGCTTGACATCTCAAACTATGCTAGTAAAAGCTACTGAATAATAAAGGTACAAATATGATATCTATAATGAAGATCTATATTTTCAAAAGATTATGGGTCAAGAGTAAATTTGATAAAAGCAGGCAGCAGTCCATCTGGGTTTTTGTTTTCCTGTTGCAACTCCTTTCTTTTTTTCCCCTTTTGAAACTAGTCTCAGTGACACCACTACAGAAAATAAAGATCATGTCTAAAAATTGTCACAGAGCTAACTTATATCTACACATTTTCTATGCAAGTCTAGCCTGGTGCTGCTATTAATGCCATTTGGCAATAACTATTTTTTCTGTGGTTTTCAGTTCTTTTGTCCATGGACATCACCATTATCTGAATAGCTTTTAAAAAATGCTAAATAGCTATTAAAAACAATTATTTTTTCTTCCCTATAGAATTTAGCATTTTGGTAATTCATATCTCAGCTGGTCAGCGGAATTTTCACTGCTTGCTTTCTTGCTCTTTTTAGAAGGGTTATAAAGATCAGGAGGCAGGTCCCTTAGAAGGATTTATTTTCACTGTGTATCCATTGGTGGTTTACTATGATAAGGATTTACATGTGTTGTTATAGTAAGGCAGCAATATAGATGCTGTCTGTTCTGAAATCTAGAAGCCACGGTGTTTGCATAGGTGCCTTGACAATGTCAAGGCAGCTGTGGCTTCCACTAAGTCCTGCCCCTGTTCTTGCATTTATACCAAAAATATAAGCATCAGCCCTTCAACACAAATTATTCGTCTTGAAATACCATCCTCTGCTTCAAGTAAGTTGTACTAAAGACATTCAAGGAATCCCTTCATGTTAAATATTTACTCTGCCTCCTTTTTACATTCTTATGTCAGAGAGCTTTAAATAAAAAAAAAAACCAACAAGTAGAGCAAGTCTCCAGAATATTACTGTAAACATGCAGAAGTTTCATTACACAAGCGTTAGGAAATTTGGATTCATTTATGCTTAATCACCTTCATTTGTATTCCAATACCACCCAATTTGGGCTTTTAGTCACAGAACTCAACACACAGTTATAAACACTAAATTTCAATCAAGCTACAAACTCTGTGCAGGTACTGACACTTTTTCATGAGATCCAATGAGTCTTTTTTGGGAAAAAAAGGAATAGAAATATATGCAGTTAGAGCCTAGTGTAACAAAACCTGAAATGGATGGATTAGATGTAGGTGGGGATTCAATTTCAAATGTGCCATTCAGCCTCAGTGTCTCCAGGCAAAAGACCATAGCAGCCGAAGAAGATGGCAGGAACATTGTGCAAACGATAGCACTAGAAATTGCAAGTAGTTTTGCACTGGTGAAACAGGTTCTGAGGGGCAGCCATGTAGAGGTGAAGCTCATTTCTGTTAGCCTATTTCCACTGGCATAAATGAAGTTTCACTTATTTATACCTGTGTAGAACCTGGCCCTTGATGCACCACATTTCTGTTTCTGATTTATTTATACACTCTGCTGATCTAAATTACAGTTTAATTTTCCAGTGTTAGGAACAAGAAGACATGATGCCTACCATTAAAATCCAAAATACTTCTGATTTATCAAACAATTTTAAAATAAACTAAAAAAAACGTGCATCCAAACCTACAAGTAATGTTTGCAGACCTTTCTTTTATGTTTGCAGAGGACTCTAATGGTATTGAACTAACAGTGTAATTTTCAATTCCGATGGTACAGATCCATGTCTTTAGACTAAAGATTGCAGGTTCAGTCTCCACAGTATTTGGCTGCTCCTTACACATTAATCACGTGTAATCAGTGGCAGAAACCTTCAAAATGTATTAACACAGGTGGACCTTTGGTGTTTTTTTGCAGCCCCGTTGCATAAGCATGCTTCAGGCTGTTTATATAGGTCCAGTAGCAGGGTTAGAACTTGGGAGTGATAAGGTTACCTAAACCGTAGCACAACTAAAGAAAGTCAAGCCATCCAAGCAAATCAAGGTTGATTTCTACATGTCACATTTAAAAACTAAATATATATATTGCCTGAGGAATGCATCTGAAACAGCCAAGTCTGGTAGGAAAGAATGTTTTAAGAGCACTATTTAAGCAGGGATATTTCTACTGGGAATAAATAAACTGCTGAACGTGCCTCATTTTTTAATGCCCCACAGATGTAAACTGTACTTGATTCTATTGTCTATAATTTAATTTAATGCTTGGAATGTTGCAGTAATATACAGTAACTGATATGCCCTTTGATTGAGAAACAGCCAGACCAAAAAAGTTTATAATTTTTCCTGCACTATAGAGCCTTCTTATTGTAAAGAAAAGATTAGTTTTAGCATGAATTTCTATTATTCAATCTTTATTAGAAATGACATACAGACCTAAAAGAAAGACAATGCCTGCTTTATGTCTTTTCTTACTAATTGGAAAGCTTTTCTGTTGTAGGTGTTTGGGATTCTTCTTTGTGTTGTTAATTTTTAACAATATCTTGCAAATTTAAATAATGGTTCAATAGAAACATTGGTTGATAGCACCATCAGCAGTATGAAATACTTTTTCTGCAATGATAGAATTGCTTTTTACCTTTCCTTATCCTCACTCCTGTTAAATACCTCTAATACTTTGAGGAACCAGGCATTCAGCATTCAGTACAAGAAAGGTGCAAAGGAGTGCAGTAATAATCAAAAATACTTTAAAGTTTGAAGTATTTCTAGGCAGAGAATTGTCTTAAGTATTTATATTAATACATAGCACTACATTGTGACTCATCCTGTAATAGAACTTTAATGTTTTACTCCATGTTATTTCAATACATTTCTAATACATAGGGATTAGAAAAATAATACATTTTGATGTGTCAATACTTTGGTTTCTTTTCAAATCAGATTATTTCTGTTGTTTTGCAGCTGTTCTTCAGACAACCATCCAGATATAGGATATCTATATTTTCATTTTTAGAAGGGTCTAATGGAATATTTATAATGCAAAAATTCCTCAACTAAACAAAAAAATGTATTTAACCTCTTTTAAAAAAATGGATATATCTCCCTTTTTTCTGTAACCAGAGCATAGTGACAATCTGTTAAGTGACTTGAAGGCTGTCTTATTTTTTCCATAAACCTAGACCTTCCTAATTTTATGAACTTTATGTTAGGAGAGTCTTATGGGTTGCTGTACTCACATGGACTAAAATTGCCAACACAGGTGCAATATATTGCTTATACTCAATTTATAACCTGTTTTACAACATCGTCAGCTTCCATCATTTTAATGTGGCTGTTGCAACAATGACTTTTCTGAAAGCCATTACGACTGGAGTGTTGAGTGTATGTGAAAAGCTAATGTATTTAAACTGCAAGTTTCTCTTGTGATTGTGAAGATGCTGAACATGTGACAGAACCATGAACACCTTGAAGCCAAAAGAATTTGAAAAATAAAACCTCCAATTTCATCATTTCATTCCATTTCATTTCATTTCATTATTTTCAAAATACTTTTATGTCAGTGCTTCTGATTTTTAAGCTGACTCCATGACTATTTAGGTTAGTGTCCTGGTTTCAGCTGGGATAGAGTTAACTGTCTTCCTAGTAGCTGGTACAGTGCTATGTTTTGAGTTCAGTATGTGAAGAATGTTGATAACACTGATGTTTTCAGTTGTTGCTCAGTAGTGTTTAGACTATAGTCAAGGATTTTTCAGCTTCTCATGCCCAGCCAGGGCACCTGACCCAAACGGGCCAACGATGTATTCCATACCATGTGACGTCCCATCTAGCTTAGGAACTGGGAAGGGGGGGGCAGGGAATCGCTGCTCGGGGACTGGCGGGGTGTCGGTCGGCGGGTGGTGAGCAATTGCCCTGCGCATCATTTGTACATTTCAATCCTTTTATTACTACTGTTGTCATTTTATTAGTGTTATCATTATCATTATTAGTTTCTTCTTTTCTGTTCTATTAAACCGTTCTTATCTCAACCCAGGAGTTTTACTTCTTTTCCCGATTTCCTCCCCCATCCCACTGGATGGGAGGGGAGTGAGTGAGCGGCTGCGTGGTGCTTAGTTGCTGGCTGGGGTTAAACCACGACAGTTAGGTAGTGCTTAGTTACACAGTATATTAGGGGTTTTTTCCATAAATTAATTTTGACATAATTAACTGACTTTCTAAAATAATGACTAGTTATGTGCAAAGTTTGTCTCTGACAGAAGAAAAACTCACATATTAGAGGCTGGAGACATCTGGAAGCTTGTTGATTACCAGCAAACCTCAATCTAACAAAATTTTTGAACTGTTGAAAGAAAGTACATTTTTCAGTTGTTTCCACTATTAGAAACAAGTGTGAAAACTGGGATTTACTTTTTTGTTTTATTTATCCCTTTTTAAGGGTGAATACTGAACGACAAACAGATTATACACATCACGTTTTTTAGCACAAACTAGCTAATAGGAAATCCATGTCAAGCTCAAAAAATTTTAAGTATCAGTTTAACGCTGTTTATTATATTCTAAACAAGGAAAGATGGTGGTAGTAGAGTGCTTATTTATTTAGTCATGCATACAAATCAATAGAATACTAATCATTCATTAACACTATAAAATAACGTACTTCCTTCTTCTGAAGAATTGGAGATTGTTGAAGGCTGAATCACTTGCTACCAAGGATACTTTCTGAATATAAATATTTGCATTCCTTGGAGGATATTATTCTCCGCAGGAGCTAAGAGCACTTAGCTTTGGCTTTATGCCTAACTACACACCTTTAATGTGCAACTATCTCAAAACTCTTTTACACTGTATTGTACCTAGAGGTTAAGAGTGGCATGTTAAGGGGAGACCAATTTCAATTAAAAATGCAATAATGGCATTAAAATATGCACTGCCGTAGCTTCAGTAAGGTCTCTTGTCTGTTACTGTCAATAGGAGCTTATTGGGGTTTGCTTAATTATGTGTGCATAGGGAATGATATAGTTGCTAATGGTGTGGACAGTGGCACCTGAACTGCACTTCAGAGTAGGAAAAACCCCAGCATTTTAAAACTGATCTTCACATTTGGGCACTTCAGTCTATACCTGGAGGGGTAGCAGGTTTTACTTTCAGAGCTGCTGAGAATCTCCAGGTTTGTGCTGACTTACTTGAGGAAAAGGCATTTAAAAAAAAAAAAAAAAAAAAAAAGAGAGAGAGATTTGGTAATGTTTGTTTAAGACATATTAAGTAGCAGAACTATGCTAAACAGGCACTAGCAGCACTGCCCAGAAAATCAATGCATTATACTGCAACAAGAGAGTTGCTGTGCTAGATAATTACACAGGTCTACACAGTGCTCAGCACATAGGAATCTGCCATTTAGACCTGGTGAACTAACAAACTCTGAAAAGTACTCCTGCTTATTTAAAAGTCTGCCTTGAAATTGGAAGCTGATCTATGGTTGGCAGGTTGCTTGCCAGGTATTTTATTCACCTACA
The DNA here is from genome assembly GCF_964188355.1 of Buteo buteo. Taxonomy (NCBI): domain Eukaryota; kingdom Metazoa; phylum Chordata; class Aves; order Accipitriformes; family Accipitridae; genus Buteo; species Buteo buteo. The sequence goes on along the minus strand of NC_134174.1, from coordinate 10,101,103 downwards.
AGTTCAAAAGATATGAGCCTCTGAGCTTCAAGGCAGGGAGAGGGAAATTGCCTTTGAAAAAGCAAGGGGAATAAGGCAAGAAGAAAATGACTGAGACTAAAACTTTGTATGTCTTGAAAAGAACATGCACTGACTACTGGGAAAGCATCAATTATTAGTGCTGTGAGCAATAATTGCTATTACTAACAAGCAACCTCACTTATAGATACGATGGCACATTTTAAGAGACAGATTCAGTAGCAGATTTTTTAATGAGCTCACTTCATAGTTACAAATACTCTGTTTCTCCCCCACAACACAGAAGTGTTTAATGTCTTTTCTCATTAAACTTAAAACTAACAGTTAATTTGCTTACTGTTTCTGTAAAGATCTCTTCTTTCCCTCTGAACTAGTTTGTGAGCCATATATTAGTTTTCTCAGTTCAGTTTTGCAATAGATTTTGAAAAAATCTTAGGCCTCTTTCTTTCATTGTATGAATGTGGCCCACTGCACACCATGCAGCACCTTCTCTTTGTTCTTCGTGTTTGCCGACACCAGAGACGGTTGTTAGCGTGCAAAGAGCATAACTTGCAATGCTGGGATAGGAGCAGAGTCAAAGGGTGAAGAAGCCTCGGTGAGAGCTTCAAAGGTGGTCACAGGCCTTTACTGGTTCTTTTGCCTCTTCTGCACTTCTCTGTGAGCGTGGTTTTCTGTGAGTTACTCCACAGTTGGAATGAAGAAGTAAAATAATGGTTTAAAGGTGACCGTTTGGCTTCTGTATAAGTGGATACTTTCACTTATTGTAGTTTAACTCACTTCTTTTCACCCTTTATTGCTTCCAGGCATATACTCAAGCAATATACTCTGTCACTGAACACTGAAGTTGTTTGTCAAACACAAGTACAGGATTCCAGCACTGCTGATGCTTGGTTTTATTTATTTTTTTCCCTTGCACGAACACCATTAGTGCATGTGTGTCAACTCAAATTCAAACTGTTTTCTTTACATGTGAAATGGAAAATAGCCTAGCAATGGCTTTTACTGTTCAAATACTTTCTTAACATACACTCCGTAGGAGCTGTAGAAGGAAAAATAGTTTTGCCAAGAGAGATGAAAACTGAGTGTGTGGTGGAGAAACCAAATATTATGGCAGCAAGAGTGTTTAGTGGAAACACTCCCTGGAAATCCAAGGCTTTTTGGTGGGTAAGTGACAAAAAGGTGACTGACTGGGAAGATGATTAATTCCCTTTTGTATATAAATGCTATAAGAAAAATTCTCATAAAAGAAGCAACTAGCTACAAATGTCAAGTATGAGATACTATGAATACACAGATTAATCAAACTAGTTTATATCCCCTTAACCATATATCTCAAAATGACATTAAAAGTGCTTTACTTTATACCTTTTTTATGCACTGTTGATGGACTTTATGCATTTTTGTGAAGTAGCCAAAATGTCAGCTTGAGAAATGTTTTCATGTGATCAAAAGTTCAAAATGGTGTTATTTCTGTTGCATGCTGATAAATGCAGGAAACTATAGCATAATAAATTGCAATGTAAAAAAAATTATGATATTTAACAAAAATTTATGAAGGAAAGTCACTCTGAATAAAGTTTTCTCTATTCCGCATTCCATTCAATTATGAAACGTAAATGAACAAACCAAGAGATAGTTTTCAGAGACTGAATTAAAATTCATTTGTGCTAAGAGTTAGCATAGTGAGCAACTCAGCATTAGCAGTCTTGCTATGGAAGAAAACTAATGAATTTTATTTTATACTTGTCAGCATTCTCTAAATTGCATTTAGCCACTCATTCTCAGATAAGATAACAAACAACATCAATAACAAAGAGCTGTAGATGATGCAATTACAAGACAATATGTACAGCTGTGAAACTATGGTCACCTTTTCTATTTGAAAAGTATTAATGCTGTAATAGGCCCTGCTGGTGTGAAAGACTGTGGTTTCCTTGGCTGCATAAGTATTACTAAATAAAACCATTTTATGGCTCAGAGGCCACATGGCATACCTCCATAAAGCTAAACTGTTCCACTGTCTTCATCTCCAAGCAACATAACGTCATCCAACCCACCTATGTAGAATAGTCCTTGTTGTACTGTCTCCTGAACCATGCCCAAATACTATTTGGAAGAGTGCTAGTTTTCACAGTTGCCAAGAAGAACATCAAAAATTTAAATACTAGGGATAATCACAGGTCAACGCTTCAGTGAGTGCTTGTGCTCTGGATTTGCTTTTTAAAATTATATGTAACCTTTACTAAATCTATCTCTGCTATGTTTAATTTGGATAATTTCTTCTTTTATTGCATGTCTATTCTATTCCAGAATAGAATAATTATTATGTAACTGATATATTAGAACAGAGGTGAGAGAGCTAAGTGAGAAGGGTTTCTGTTGTTCCAAGTATCTCACATGTACAATAAAGGGGCCAGTTCTCTGCCTTTGAGTTTGAAGAAATAGTAGGGAAACATTCACTTGCTGCGTCATAGCCAAGGGGCAATAATGAGCACCAATAATGTTACCACAGTAATGTTAATGAGCAGTGGTAACTTCAGTTACCATTAACAACAGTTTAAGAAAAGCATACCTGTAATCTGTTAATTAAAATCTAGTTAGAAGCTGCTTTGACATACTTACGCTGACCACACAGCTCAATAATAATAATCTTGTACAATCCAGGAAGCACTCGACTATGGAATGGAAAATTAAGACATTTCTTTTCTTTGAATTAATCCAAATCTCATTCTAAGGGTGTGTCCAGCCCCCAAGAAGTCTATATGATGGGAAAGGTTCTAGGATCTAACAAAAGAGGCTAGTTCACAATGACGATGTATGAATTAATAGCTTCAAATCACGGAAATTGTAATTACATTGAAGACAGTGAAATAATATAGGTCACTTTTTCCCAGCATGGTCTCCTTATCAGATAAACACATGTTCTACAGTAGGTGTATGCTCATAAAGCATATGATATTGTGCACAGGCACAAACTCTGGTCCCTAGGGAAAACAGGACAGTTGCATGAAAAATATGTTATTTTTTTTTAAGTAACTTAGCAACTGTGACTTGTTCTAGAGCCAAGAACAGAATCTAAAGGTTGTAGTCAGAATTTTGCTCCAATGTTTTTAACCTTCTCTCATCAGTGCCCCTCACATTCAGAACTGTTAGGGTTATCTACTCCTGGTGTGGAGATTCCTGCTTAGAGTAGAGCTTCAGATACACTACTCAATGTAGGGAGGGAGCTGTATACTAAGTCTCCTTAAGGAGTAATCTAGGAATGATTGCTGTGATTATGAATATATTATTTAGAATATCAAGCTTTTCCCTTTTTTGTGTATATTAATATAATCTATATTATAAACCATAACAGTATAACTCTGCCAACCTCTTAACTAAAGCATGAAAGAGTTTCATTTTTATATGCCTCTCCTAACCTTTGGCTTCTCACTTCAACTGTGTGATAAATCACCATCTTGTTTGCAAAAGCCAACTTTTCTCATTCCAGAAATGAATAATAAGCGTGAGTACGCTACAGGATCAACCTTGCTGTGCCAATATATCCCCACTCACTTTTTGCTGCAGGCATAGTGCTACATTTTCCACTCTGTAATGTAGACATGCTGAATTGCATAATCCAAATTAAACAATCTAAACTACAAAACCACATCAAAGTAGCACAAAGGAGTTAATTAGCCCCACAAGAGAATTACAGATATGTTTTCCACTGCCTCAAGTCCATTTAGCTAATTGTTCTGAAATATTTTTCTGGTACTAAAAAGAGAATGCAAGATTAGTTTAAAGTTAAATAATTTGCTTATCTTGACTGCCATTTATCTGCTGACCCTGGCAAAAATCTGATGCTTCTGGAACTATGAATAATTCTAATACTGACCAGGTGACATAGTACATGTGTTGCCCCAGAGTCTTCTGGTATATAATACACTTCTAGAAGCATGAAAATGGATTGCTATTATTATTCATGAATAAGTACTAATGTCAATAGCATTAATAGCTCATAGCTAATTCTATTAGTACATTGAGTTGTGTAAGTAAAACATTCAGTCCTGTAGGTTGCCAAAAGCACATAATCTTTTTAATGTACTTCCACCTTACGATGGGGACATGATTTTAAACAAAATTGTATATTTGTCTTCATATTCACTTACTCATAGTACTTGAGAATATAAAATCTTTCCCAACTCTTTGTTAAGCCTTACATTAAATTAGGTCCTTAATAACTAGATCACAGCTAAATACATTCAGGTAAGATTAGGACATATAAAAAGGCACAGTAATTAATCTTAAGTAAGAAGAAGATGACATTATTAATCTGGGCTAAATATCAGCTCCAAGATATTATTGTCTTCAATATTTTTAACTATTAATAAAATGTAAATATTCCCACTGCACACTTCCAGCAGTTAAGGTTTGAATACTCCTCTTCAGGAAAATATTTGCCTTTTTCTCGGTTTACTAGTGCTGTGAAAAATGTGCCACTATAACAAAATTTTCCTTAGCAGTATGAAAGCATAAAACATAAGTGATCTGAACACCAACAATATAAAACCTTAAACAGTGAGCTTATGAAGCGATTTAAATTAATTAAGCATCATATTTCTATTCAATGCTAGGTAATACAGTTTTGGTTGAAAAATGCAGAGCATGGTAAGATTTTTCAGAATTGTTTAAATATTGAAAGCTTACTAAAGCTTTCAAAAGTACCCATGCACATTAGGCAACCAAGTCCCATTATTTTCCATCTGGCTAGGTTGGAAAATTACTTTGATCTGTTTTCAGGCACCTAAATTCCCTTGAAAATATAACTATTTGTGATGTAAAACTCTGTTACTGGCCTCTGGGCATGTTCTCTTGTGTTTACAAGAAGCTCAAATATAAGGGCATAATCACATATCCAAGTTTCTTTTTTTCAAACATTTTTTCTTTTTTTTTTTCTTTGTAGAAGATAGATACAGATATTTGTATGAATCAGACATGTTAATGTAGCATTTACTTTATTTCTAAATGCAGAATTTAAAAATTCATATTTTTTTCACTGTTCAACTTTCTTGGGTTACAACTTTAGAAAAATAGTATAATTTGACAAATAAAAATGTCTGCATATGTTGCAACAGTCCCATCTCCTCAGCACTGAAGCTTGTTAGAAGGCTGAAAAATCATTATACCTCTCAGGGAAAGGTGTAAATAACCTAGAAACCTTGAACTGGTGTTTCTGTCATGTACTGTAATATATTTGAAGACCATTTTCCCAGGGAAAAAAATATAAGTGAAATGCATTACAAAAATACAGTATTAAGAATGTAAATAAGATAGTATTCTGTAGAGATTTGTTGATTACCATTTATTATCTTTACCTACCCTTCATGGTATTAAACTTTGTAACCTTGCTTGATGTGCAAACACAGGGAAAAAAAGAAAAAGAAATACTGATCTAAGGTTGCTACACATATATTTTTACTTTACACTAATGTCTCCCCTTGAGAATGCATTCATGCAATTCTATAAAGCAGAAGAGGTATTGTAGATATTTAGGAAAGTGTATGTTAAGACACTTAAAACTTATTACACTTAAAACCAGGTAAATTATACAAAAGAAATCTCTAGAGAGGCCAAAGACCATAAATACAAAGCCATAAAGAAAAAAAAAAAAGAGAGAGAATACAAAGAACCTATCTCATCTGCTGCTCATTAGCGCACAGTGACTCACAGACTAGATAAACATATAAATGGACTGCCTGCTGTTTATACCTAACCATTGTTTGCATGGAAATATGTTCTATCAGCATAAGTGTGGCTGTATTCCATTCTGATCACACTTTAGTGGCATGTTCATTTATAAGACCTACTGGTATCACATGGAAAACTCTGAAACAAACTCTATTTAGAGAAAGAAATTTTGTAATAGAATATATTTGTTGTTTCACTTTCCTCCTTTACTTATTCCTGGATACATTTGTACAAAAATAGTTTCTTTGTCCCCCAAAGTTCATTTTATTCTACTGCTTATGATTTTTAGCTGAGGTCATATTTCTAAATTTACAGTTTTGCAGCTTCCTACTACTCTCTTGCTAATACACAACACAGGATTTTTCTCTGGCATGAGCTGTGATGAGTGGGAGACCATTTGTGTGGAAGGAAAGGAGAGGACACTGCACCACGCACTTGTCCTGTGCTCCATGAGCCATACGCACCACCAACCTGAGACTTCTTTCAGGTCATGCTGCTTTAGACTTTTTCCTGAGTAAAAGTCAGTAACTCTGCTCCTGAGCTGCAGCAGGGACACCATGTCTTCGCAGAGCTTTGCTGTGGGTTCTGGCATCAGAAGTAGGAAGGTGGAGAAATTTTAGAGAGCTGCACAAAACTTCTGCCTTCACATTTGAGGTCCCAGCCCATGGGCCTGGTAGGTAATCATAAAGCTTGTCTTAAGGCTTGGTACGGGAAGTAGTGCTCAGCATCCTTACCAGCGCTGGGCTGGCATCTGTTAGCACTCTTACCCATGCCTTGTGTAATAGTATTTCCCAGTCCATAGAATTGTAGAATCTATGATTCAGTGTTACCCATGCCTCGTATAATAGTATTTCCCAATTCCATTGGAAATACTTCGCTTAATAGATTTTAGGAGTCCCTTTTTCTTTTCATGGCCAATCTCATTGTCTAGCTAATAATCTCTCTGAGATCAGCCCTTAGACTTCTGTTTTCTCCTTCCCTGTGGGTCCCAAAAATCTTGGTTGCAGCTTTTAAGAGTCATTTGTTACAGACCTTTATGTTCACAACCAAGCATTCAGTACTACTAAAATTACATTCAATTTATTTCAGTTTAACACTTTTTTCTTAAGGTCATCTACTTTGTACATTATCTGCTAATTTCATTAGCACACTGTTTGGTTTTTTTATGCTAAACACATAAATGAGTCTATTAAGTAAGATACATTCCATGAATAACCCTTCTGGAATTCCAAAACCAGCCCTTCTTCAAGCCCAGTTACTGTCTTTATTTATTTTATAAGTTGTGTGCTAATACCTGTCCAACCCTAAACCTTTAGCTGACTAATAGCATCTTATAGCACTATATTAAATATTTTACTGAAGTCTAGACACATTTTCTCTACTACATTTCATCTGTCTGAAGAAATGAATCATATATCAAATAACAATAAATTAGTACAAGTAAGCGCATTTATCTTTGATGAAGCTGTCTTCAGTGTCATCTCACTGTCGATTTAATTCCATGTTTTAAGGACTGTTTTTTTTTCCTTTAAATTGAAAAGATTCTCCACCTAAATTTAGCAAAACTTGATGTAGGCATCTAGTGTAAAGGAACCTTTTAGGTTCCAGATAATCAGTAGGAAGACATAAGCATATGTGAAGAGTAAATAACTTCATACATATGTACCTATATATATATATATACACACAGACATTTTTGGAATTAAATAAGATACCTATTTTCTCTCTTGAATGAACTGGGATCCATACTTTTAGATAGCTGGATAAGCGTATAGTTTCGGTTGAAGAAGATTGTGTTTTCTGACTTGAGGATATCAAACTCCTTATGCTTTTAGGTTTTTTTCTAAATCAAATAAAGACACTTCCCTTGTATAACTCTATTGTTATTAATAATTTTTATTTCCATTTTTGATATTACTACCTTTACTGAAAGCAAATTTTCATTTAGCTTTGGGTTATACTTAGATCATCTCTAAGTTCTGCCCAATCCTTACTGAAGAGTGATCTAATCGCCTTCTCCTTTACTGTCTTTCTTTCAGACACCTAAAGATCTTACAGCTGCAGCCACTGTGAAGGCTAAGCTTCCTAAATGTTTCAAAAAATGTGTATTATATCAGCGTATCAAATGTGGCGTCAGGAAATAAAAAAGAAAAAACAGATTTTATTCTGCTTTGATGGAGACAGACTAGGCATATTAAAGAAAAAAGCCCCTATTGACTTTAACAGGCATGACTTAATGGACCCTAAGAAAAAAAGCACTGATACAGCCAGCAGACATATATTCTACCTTTTTGCTCAAAGCATGTCTGGGAAACTATGTCTCCCAGTTCCAGCCTCCCAACCTCCCATTGGGTACAACGGAAGTACTTGACTAAGAACAGTAGCTGAACTGACAGCTTTTTCATTTCATAGGCTTTTGCTGCTGCATTTTAACATGCCTGCTACAGATATTTTTTTCTGAAAGCCAGTTGAGGGTGCCAATTCTAAGGATACTACTCTGAAAATAACAGAAAAAAAATCCGCTTCTGTACGTATAAACATAACTATATCCTTATGTCAATGTTATTTTTTGTGCTTTTCGATGTCAAATTGGACAGCAGTGACACAAAGCCCGTAATATGAAGTAAAATGAATTCCAGATGGATTGCCCCAGTTTGTTATTTCAGTAGCATTCAGAACAATTTTAATTTATTTTTACTAAAAATTGTAGCTTACAAAGATGCCTTTGATGGTGTAGCTCAAGGGTGTAAATACATAAATACATACTTGTGCTTTAAGATGAAGACCACAAAGTCCTTAAATGTCAGTAACTGTAACATCTAGTCAGATGCTCCAGCATATGAGATTTGGAACCTTTAGCAGTGGTCTTCATCAAAACTATTCTATAATTCTAGAACTGTTTTATTTTTATATATATATATGTAAAATGAGGACACATACCTAAAATTCAGCTCTTAACTTTCCTTATTTTGCTTGACATCCTTTTCTATCATTAACTGTTCATTAGGAGACTTCAGTGAAATCAGTGTGAACTTCTTTTATGAGGCAGGGTGCAATTCAGTTGCCTTAAAAAGGTACCTCAACGAAGACGGAGAGGGCTTGTGCAGCCAAATGAGCAAACGTGCATTTGCCCCTGGCCTACCAGTTAGGTCACAGTTTTGGAGGGAAGAGTCTAAGGTTCTGGTACCTGCTTCCCAGGACAATTTTTACTTTTTTAATCCAAAGTTTGCACATACCTTTCAGGGCATGAGGTATAGGATCCGATGACATTTCTTGATGAATTGACTACACTAATCACTGATTTATTGTTTGGAATTTAAATGAGATATAGGCTCCTAAAGGCCAACATATGTGTGGGTGAGACAGACTGGATCTCATTCTAAAAGGTGAGAAGAAACAACCAGAATGGCTAAACATTATAGTTTAACTTGCTATGTCCACTGAGATTTCTGTTTCATCAGAAGAGAAGACAATGAAGATAGGTTAAATATTGATTAAATTGGGTGGTTTCTATAGATTAGAAACTATGCATTATTTCACATATGACTTGCTATAACAGAAGACTGGTTGTTTAATGATAAAACAACAATTCAGTTACTAGGACAAATCAAGTGCTTTAGGTTAAACATGGCATGTTTAACTGGTTGAAGGTTGTCATACTCAGCACTAATATTGGATTGAATTTCAGAAAAACCTCAAGGTGAAAAAAAAAGAAAAGCAATTTTTTCTGACTGTTTCTTTTCAATAGCCTCAATATAGGAGACCAATTCAGTCCTCCAGATCCTGGATGTTTTATCATTTCCTTTGCACCCTCCTCAATAATTTTTTGAGTCATGTGGATTCAAAGTCGTTCCACCCCGAGTAAGAACTTATCAGAGGCACCGATGTTACATAGCCAGTAACTAAATTCCCTATTAGTTAATGGAGAGAAACATGCCCCTCCAAAGAGTAATTTAGCCTACTTAAGATCACCATTGCCCTCTGGAAAGGCCCATCTTTTTCCAATGACTGCATAGGCAGCTTAGTAAGACCATAATTTTAATTTAAGCATTACAGGTGCCTGAATTTAGATAAGATGAACATATGCTCTGATTCCTACAAAGAATGTAGTGAGACAGATGTGGTTATGGTGTTGTATGTGATGTTTCCATGCTGTTTGGTCTACAAACATCTTGTATTATTGGTGGAGAATGTAATACTTTGATAGTCTTTGAGCCAGGAAAGTTATTTTCAGTCACAATGCCAGTACACTATGTATGGTGGCAATATGTGTAGTGGGTAGTGGCAGCAAATATTTTCCTGACTTTGCTAGTTATTTGTCTTAGCTCTGAAATGCAGAGAACCACCTACTCAGCAGCAAGAATAGTTCAGTCCCTGTGCCATTTCAGTTTTCACTGCAGACTCCGGGACCACCAGGAAGGTCCAAATATCCGAGCTCCAGATTGCCTACAGAGTTTGCCAGTTACTATTTACTTGCTAGCCAAATAATTGTGTGCTTCATGTCTTGTACTAATAAAGACATTCAACCCTATTTACTTCATTTAAAAAGAAAAAAAGAAAAAAGTAGTAGTTAACATTCATGAGAATGTTATTAGAATGTATGTCAGAGTCAAGACTATTTTGGTTTTAGGCCAAAGGAAATTACAGATACACGATTATTTCTATTAATTGCAACTAAAGTACTTTTCAAAACCTCACTGAGTGCCAAGGAAATTGCCATCAGAAATTGCAGTAGTAACTCAAGCTTTTGTAGCAATTGCAGTTCACTTGCAATTTCAATTGTTTTCACTCAAGTGCATTAAAAACTGCTAGGGTTGCTGTTAATGCTTCCAGGGAGCAGGCATTTGGGAATACTTGCACAGCTGAAGAACTCAGAAGACTGGGCTCTGCTTTCATTTTGCATTTATAGAATACTTTCATTCATACCACTTCTCAAATAAGATCTCGGGACCACATTTAGAGGACAGGCTAGTGACATTGTCCTTGCATCACAGCCTAAAAACATTTTTTCCTAAAGATGCAGATACATGCCTAACACCTTATGAAATCTGACGTTAAATGTAGGACATCCAACTTCAGAAGTCTGATATGTAGGTACGTTCTAGCTGTCTAATCTGTCTAAACCAGAGGAGTCGTTCTAGGAAGTCAGCTGTTCAACTCATCCTTATACAAGTCCAGCATTGCTGAGATGAATTTCACTCTAGAAGTGCTTATTTCTCTTCACTGGTTATAAAGGATGCCCATATGACAAGCTCAGGTATAGCTGTTGGCACAAGAATTTGGTAGTCCTATTTATGACTATATTATTGATATCATAGGTTTCATTACCCCCATCCATCCAATTCACTTGCAGTTCCAAAGTTAAAAACTGACTTTTAAAGACTCTTTATCTAACAGTGTTGGTCCATCTGTCTTTAGTATCTTTGGATTTCAAAATCTGCTCACAACCCATTGATAGCACTATTATCATCTTGGTACACAGACTATGTTTTTGGTATTTTTTCTCTTGGGGACTGTCTGTTAGCACATTGGTTTTTCTCTCTATTCTCTCAGAGTACTTACGTTATCAAGCCAACATATAAAAAAAACTATAAAGCATCTGAAACATTTCCAGTATGATCCTGTGATAAGTAAACAAAAGTATGCTGTTCTGCTAGATATAGATTAAACTTCAGGTTTTACCTAAATGTCCATTATCACCTATTCATGCATAGCTGAGGAGTACTACCTCCTGTGCAGCATTTAAAGCAAAACTTCCACATCCCTTTCAATTACTCTGTTAAAATATTTGGCACAATCTGTCTAAGAATAATGTTTTACTTTCATGTTTTCCTGGAAGTTAGCTTAAGTTTAACAGGTTATCAGTTGATCAAAAGACCTGAAAACATGGAGATTGAAATAAAATAATAAATATCAATGTGCTGGAACTAGAACCAGAGCTTTAGGAGGCAAAATTTAACATTCATACTTTCAGTTTTCAGTTTTGTTTGAAGTTTTTTATCCAAGAAAACCATATGAACAGGGACAGCCTCCTGGTTAAAGCTGGGCTGAAAGCCTTTTTGTTCAGTATCTCTTAGCTCTCGCCCTGATTATAGGAGTCTTCCAAGGAAGTATTTGAAAGGCTATTACAGATCATCTTCTATAGAGTGTATTTCAAAATTCCCATGACACAATATTCAGATTAACAATATATTAGTGAACATAACTAACATGTCTGATAACTTTATGTTGTAATCTTAAAAGTCTAATTGTTACTGGCTCTTCAGATCACCTTCCCCGTCTCAAATCTCATCGGAGTAAACAAAATAACATTCTCTTGGTTCAGCAGTTACTAGGGGTAAAAGAAATCACTGAGGCCAAAGCTAAGCCTGAAACACTGAATGGTGAAATTCGTCTGACAGCCACAGTTCCTGCTGAAATCACATAGTATCTTGAGGTCCTCCTGTAGCTGGTCCACAGACAACAAAGGGGACGTTATTAAAACTGTTAGAAGTTTGGCTGGTTATGGAAAATAATTGGTTAAAACTCCAATCTCCCCAAATGCCTGTGGAAAACCTAGTATCAGTGAGGAACAGATCACACAAATTCATGCAGCCCTTATGATCTTGCATTAAAATTTGCCAAGGCTTCAGAGATTAGGCAACCTATAAAAATGTTCTCACATAACTCAGAATGAGAACCATCACTTAGGAATCAACTGGAGGATTTCACAAGACTTTTCTTTCACCTAGCTTGATTAAACCATCTGAAATGGTCTATGAGAACAGTCCAGATGAAACTGTATGTTCTGTACTGATGCAACCTATATGTTTGCGCATGTTTTAAAATAATGAAACTTGTTTTGGAAAAAAATAAATTCATGTACATGGAATCTTAAGAAACAAGCAAGCAAAAAACCCAACACCACACTCATTCTCATCTAAGATGTTGTGGCCTCTTAACGTAGAATGTTTACAATTATTACACCAGAAAAGTTAAAATATCGGTTCCAACTATTCCTTTTATTGAACTGGTTCTCCCTGAAATAAATTTATTTTATTTCTTTCTCAACCTAAGTAAATCTGTATTTATGGTATCATGGTAATTCTTGGCGAATTTATGGCCAATGTCATTTTACTCTACAACAGCTCTCTTCTATGTACTAACCATTTTGCACAAACACCTCATTAGTTTAAAGTCACCAAAGATATTCTTCCAATAAATTAATAAAATCTATCTGGCCATCTAGTAACATTTGAGAAGGACTTTTTGAATGGACTTCATTCTTTATAAATTTTGTAGGTCTGACCAAGAGATTAATAGTTACAAATTGTCTCCATAAGTTTCTCATCAAAATTTAAATTTATATTTTCTTGTTCTTCCTGTCAGAATGCATTCACTTCAGAGAGAAGGTTTGTTTTGGGGCTGCTTCACACAGTCTTTTTATATCATCATATTCATCTCAAAACTAGTATCACTGAGGCAGTGGAGTCCAGTAATTACTAGTATAGAGATACTCGTAGGAATACATCTATATAATTTTAGCAATACAAAGTTTGTTCAGAAATCTCAAGTTTCACTTTGCCTTATTTTAGTCAACACAAATAGTCTCACAACCCTTAGAAAACTCTGCAAGCACAAACAGAAGCAACCAGCTGTAAACTGTGCTGAAGTAGCAGTAAGGAAATATGTTACCGAAATACCACAGTGCTGTCTCCATAGCCTTCAGGCAATTTCTCCCTTTTCAGGCAACATCCCAGGTTTAAAATGCCTGCTTTGTGCTAGAACTGCCATATCATTAAATCAATCTCTTTGTTTGGTCTTGACTATTCCAGTTATTAAAAGATATAATCAACACCTTTGATGGATTAAGTAATGATCCAATAAAACCGCACTCGGGCAGAAGATACATTTCTAACTGTGTAACTCCTATGTTGAAGGTTCCTTTATAAGAAAAAAAAAAAAAAGATACCAGTTTATTCTAATTAGTCTATACCTGTTACAAAATGCAGTGAGTTAATCTCTTTTATTAACAGATGGTGAATATTTAAGACTTAAATCCTCCAAAATACAGGCTAATGAAGGTATCACTGTAACCAGAAGCACATGATGACGGGGAAAATCATATCCCTAAATTTAATTAAATACAGATGTAACAAAGAAACGTTTATAAAAATATTTACTTTTTTTGGCTTGTAGGCACTAAAATGACAGAAGCAATTACACTATATACCTGGCAACTGTTTGCTAGTTAAAGTGGATATTGCAAAATAACCCTGTAAAATATGTAACAAATGCTTGACTTCATGTCTTAAGAACAAGCTACCTATTGGATTGCAAATGGATCTTCAACAATTGAGATTTTTCTCAAAGGTATGAAACTTTTTGACTCCTAAAAACTGGAAACTAAAAAAAAAAATACAAGTTATTAATTAAAATGAAGCAGACTGCAAAAGTGATTTGATTAAAGCAGCACACAAACATCTTCGCAGTTTTCATGATACCAAGGGACGTTTAGATTACATATAAGCATAGTTCTTTCCCTTAGTTTTCTTTAATAACTTTTAATCCTCATATCTCTTATTAGGTTCTATTTGAAAAGAATTGATGTTCTATTATAAAAAAAACCCTCAAAAATTTAAACAGCATGTACATTGACTACGTTTAACTGTATATAGATTTGATGTGATCTAATAATTCTTTTCACATCTTTAGACCACTATTTTTCAGTTCAAAATCAGCTGTAATGATATCTTGGATGTTCGCTGCTGAAAAATAACCCATATTCTGCATATCTAAGGAATTTCAACCAATATTCCATACTATGTCAAGGCAAGGGGTATGCCAACTCAATCTCATCCCTGCTTTCCAAATTTTGGGATTGGGCATCAGTCTCCCATTATTCCTTGAGGAGGGACAAGAAGTCAGCAAGGAGACCTCAGTTGCCCTGGGAAGAAACTGTTCATTTCTCCCCGACAGAGAGCTGGAGAATGAATAGAGAAATCTACTTCTGCAAACCCCCAAACACTATTGCTCAGGATTGTTCAGGACAGTCCCAGTCAGACCTGTTCCCGCAGCTGGCTGCACCAACTGGCCCAGACATATCTTCAGTTAAGAAAGCCCTCACCATTGGTTGATATACGGAAGACTAAATATTGCTATTCTAGCTGCTCAGGATAGATACGCCAAATTAAAAAAAAAAAAAAGAAATAAAGGAAAAATAAATATTCTTGCCCCTAATACTAAAGTGTATCTTTTACTTCTTTAGGCCATTACTTGTCTTCATACTCTTCAAATTTTTCTCCTATCCTTTAAGTTTTCTCCTTTTTATGTCTTTTTAAGAATTTTAAATATAACTCCAATATGTGGCTATTACCTATCCTACTAGGTTTTAATATAGGGTTCATGCACACATCTGCAAAATCCATAATAGGATTAAATCATTAATTTGCCATAGTGGCATTTTCATCCTTCCTGGTTTCTTCTCTGTTCTTGTACATTTTTTAGTAATAAACTCATGCTAATATAATCAGATAGTGAGTTAATAAACTTTCATGTCCCTTAATGTCATCTGTCTAAAAATTCGATGTCCAGTCTAAACAGATGCAAAGGGATCCTACATCTCTGTGTACTTAACCACAAAAGGCAGCCCTTTGGAGGTGGAAATTCAGCCCACCTGTCACATGAATTATGTTTGGAAGTGTCTCTTTCTTTCCACAGACTATAGAGAAAATCTGGGCTAAGTGAACTCTTTAAGTTAGGTGTGACGACTATAAGGCTTAGTTGAACATATTTTAAAGTGGGTCTTTTCTCTTCTGTGTGTTTTATAATTGCTTTTGGCATGCTTTATTTTCCAAATTACTTTCTTATTATGCTATTGGCAAATTTTTACTAATATCTTTAAATAACACTTTTAAAAATAATATTTTTAATATGGGAAATTATTTTCTCCAGCATGCAGACAATGGCATTTTTCTTTTTGAATAAGCTTCCTTTTTTTCATATTTTTAGTTTATATAAAATGCACAGGGCACAGTCTTCTGATAATAGTGGTATCGCAGATGGTGTAAATCTGAAAAAAAAATTTCTATAGTGTTTAAAAAACGACAGATATGACTTATGATCACAAGTGCATTAAAGTCTTGTCCATTACTGAAGCAGATCCTGACTTGTCTGTTTTTTAACTGAGAACATTATCTAACAAATTGGTCATTAATTGCTGTTGAAAATCAATTCACTGAAATAATGGCTTAAAAATATTGCTGAATGGTTTGTCATGAAGGATATATATGAGTGCAGATAAAATGCTTTAATTTCAGCTGCAATTTATAAGTTATGTCTGGGCTGCCAATCACATCTAACAGTCAGGGCACTTCTTCCAGTGGTCGGAAATCCTGTCAGCATTTTCACAAGTGGAAAGTAATTGAATTAACTGCAAAACGCTAACATTATCCCTTTTCATGTGCACTGAAAAGAAAAAAAAAATACGTGTCTTAGAAATACTGAAATGTTTTAAGACAGAAGCAATTAGGGGTCACAACAGCAGACTGACCCCCTTTAGATTCTAAATTGCATGAGTCTCTCTACTACATTATATGAAGGAGCTAAAAATATAGGCATTAACTTGCAAAAGAAAAAAAGCAGCAGTTCTGTAATTGACTAGAAGAGGATTAAGACCTGCTCCTCAGCACAGAATTTATATGACATGTGTACATATATATATATATACACATACTACCATAATATTCAGTATAGTAAATATTATAGCCCAACATTAAATAAAATCTTAGCAGGTTCATTAGAAGTTGTGTTAGTCATAATGAGCTAAGAAAAGGTAGCTGGAAAGATGCTAAATTTCCATAGGGACATTCAACTGTTAACTCAACATGATAAAGGGGGTACTTTTATTGTTTTTGTCCCTCGCTAAAGGCACCCAAAATAATAATAATAATAAAGCCTTTTACATCATCGAGTCCATTTCCTCAGAGGAAAACTGTGTGTTAACTCAGTACATAACTAACACTTTAACACCATACCTAAGGGCTTTTGTAATGAATTCAATGGGTGAGAATGAAACTAACGGCCAAACAATTTACAAAATATTTGGTTATGAGGTTATTAACATTTAGTTACTTTTGGTCAGCCTTAAAGTGGTCAGACAGTTGGACTAGATAAATATTGTAGGTCCCTTCCAACAGAATATTCTATTCTATTCTATTCTATTCTATTCTATTCTATTCTATTCTATTCTATTCTATTCTATTTTAAACAGACCATTTTTTTTTTTAAATTATTAGTGATTTATGACTCCATGATTTATGACTTAGCATACAGCCTGAGAAACAGATACCTTTCCAGTTGTGCAAAAATGCTCTGGTGCTAAACTAAATCATCCCCAATCATTAATCATAGTTGAAAACAGAATATTGAGACCAAGAAAAACAGTTCCATAAGGTGGGAAAACTAGAGCCAAACTGAAATACGCTGAAATAGAGGCTGTTACTGTCGGCAAGAGCACGCAGTTTATCTAAAGCTTCTGGAGACACCTCATTACAATCATAAAAACTGTTTGAGCTGTTGCCTCAATATTAAAGCTTCTACAGTTCCCATTGGGATGCCTCTTTGTTTTACTTTTAAGTTCCTTCTGTGTAGGTGCAAAACTGCCCCAGATCCAGAACTGTTGCTGAAAGTAACAGATCAGCAGAAGATATGCAAATAAATTTGGGGCTTTTCTGAGCTGTTTCACAACTACTCTTGTCATGCTCCACATTTTACACAGAAGGGCTTTCATTTCACATCAAACTCATATGATTAAAAAAAAAATAAGTCTGTGAGTAGAACTCTTATAAGCAGAATTTTTTCCTTTTCTTTTAATCTATCAGGCAACAATCGATTTTCCAATTACTAGTATACCATGATCCTATCACTACAACAAAACCAGAAATGAACAAAGCTATCAAAATAGCCAAACAAAGTATTTTTACCAATGGGACAGCTTCATTTAGTTACTGAGTGAAATTATGAACTTGGTTTATCAGTTTACAAAGCACTTCCAAATCCTTTGGGGCAAAGTAGAATTAAGAATATAGCTTCTTACTGCCATAGCAAAAACATAAATAGGTGTATACCATTGTAACCATATCTTATTCTCCTTTATAACACTTGATTATGTAACACAATAGATTAAGAATAAATTACCTAAAATATTTTCTGTTTCTGTCTTCACTTAACATAAGTGAAAGTTTTGTTCAGAAGTTTATTGGATGAAATCATTTTCTTATTGAAATCAATAGGAGTTAGGCCCTCGATTCACTTGGCCACAATTTCACCTGCAAGTGAGGACCAAAAAGGATTATTATGACTGTTTAGTTTGACCTCTTTCATTACACAGGGCATAAAATTTAATTAAGTAATTTCTGCATCAAGCCTAATAGCTTCCTGATGAGCTCAAATACATGATTTAGAAAGACACTCAGCTACAGTTGCTCCATCACTTTGGCTACAAAATTCTCCCAACAGTTAATTATTCTCACTATTAAAAAAAAAAAAAAAGAGGTGTCTACATAATTTCCCATCCAAATCTGTCTTGTTATGTCTTTGTCTACTATATTGCCGGTGTCTAAAAAAGATAAATTACTCAATGCTGGCATTTTTGGAAGGAGTTCTTATGAATTCAAGAGAAAAACTGCTTCTTTTTTTTTTTTAACTTTACATGGCCACTCAGGCATGGTGATGGGCAAGATGCCATTAGATATTTTCCTAATTAACACAATTTAGTCTCAGTTGAAGACATAAATGCTCTCTGAAGCAAAGATGATAAAAGCAAGCTAAAAGAGTAAATTACACAAGTGAGCCAAATTAATTCTTAAGGCATAAGACAAGTTGTATATGTCAAATAAAATGAGAGAGGCAGATAAGCCAGAATAGTTCCTTTCAAGAAAAGAAAGAAAAAAAGAACTATGGCATTTCAAGTAAAAAAGCACCATACAACATAAATCCAGTATTGCTGCACTGACCTAACAGACTTCAAATGTGGATGAAGGGTAGAACAAATAGCAGAAACATCACTATGATTTCTACTGAATGTAAATTGATAGTATCAAAAGGAGAAACTGGATTAAA
The DNA here is from genome assembly GCF_964188355.1 of Buteo buteo. Classification (NCBI taxonomy): domain Eukaryota; kingdom Metazoa; phylum Chordata; class Aves; order Accipitriformes; family Accipitridae; genus Buteo; species Buteo buteo. The sequence goes on along the minus strand of NC_134174.1, from coordinate 10,082,254 downwards.
CATTTTGCTTATTCAAATTGCCAAATACATTAAGGAGTTTATAAATTGGTGAGCAAGGAGTTTGATTCAGTGCTTTCAACTCAAGTCTAGTCTATAAAAATTATGTCCACGTGGAGAAAGAGGGAAAAGAGAGGAAACCAGATGCTGAGAAAAATGAAAAGGGGAGTCATCCTATGTCTCCCCAAAGCCAAGTAATAGTGTTCCTTGACTGCAAAACTGTGACATGACCTAAGTACACTCAGCATATTATAAAGAGATCTGATATTTCTAATTATAGTCTCTTTTTTATCAGAAATTGGGGGTTTAGCTTTCTTGCACATGCTTCAGGAAAATTTGTCTTCGTCACCTGTTCTTATTTTTCTAAAAAATAAACTCCTTATAAAGCTGTTTCAGACAGGAGAGATATGAAGGATTTGTTTACAAGCTTATAATCAGCAGCATATGAACTCTATAGTGGGGATAAAGTTACACACACTAACCTCTTGCCTCATTCACAAAGATCTGAAGTTTGGCCCATGATATAAAGTCTCAACATGAATGACCTTGTGAGCCATAATTAAAATTCCTTGAAACAAAGGTTTTTCAAAAGTTTTAATAGTTTGCAGCACTGGCACATGTAGTCCATGCTACTGGGACACTGACTTATCTGAACTGACTACAGCTGTTACCTGAAAACAGCGAAACAGGGGGACGAGATGAAAAGATTATGTCAAGGTTTGCTGAGGAATAACTCTTGATGCTCTTCCCTCATTAGTGTCAGTGTGGGTCAGCCTCTTTCTTACAACAGAAGAAAGAAAAAAAAATGTAATTACAATTTTCTTCCCTTTTATACCTTGAAGGTTGATGAAAATTTACCTTTGCATTGATGTAAATGAAAAATGTAAACTTGGCAATTTTGTCCTAGTACATCATAATACAAAAGTATTTCAGAAACTATTCTTAAATAAATGGGATTACATCTGTTCTAGTTTCAGTCAGGGTGGAAAGCCTTCTTTTTTGGAAACATTTTCAAGTGTATTTATACCACAAACAGAAGCGTCTTTCTACATTCTTAAGGAAGTTGAATGTTAAACTTGAAGCATACTACGCAGGCTTTAGAGTATGAATGCATGTATTGTCTTTCCTGTTTCCCTAAAAGAGGAATTTTCTCCCTTGGAAGAGTATAGCCGCTCAAACAGCAAAGCTGGCTGAAACCTCAGTGCTTGGGAACAGAACCATGTTTTAATGGAAAACTTCCTTATAGAAATGTAAATTTCTGGCTATGAAGTTCTGTTACTTAAACATATGGGTAATGTATATACTTTAAATGATGTACATAAAGAAATAACCAATTTTGGAATTCTGTTCTATGTGTGAATAAGAATTTAGCCACATTAGTTGCTTCTTTTTTTAGTTAATTACAAACATGAATGATAAAAATATACACTTATAAAAAACTAGCTAGAAAAAGTATCTAAATACTGAATAGCTATTGTGCACTAACTAGGGAATGAAAAACTCCATACACCTTGTGGACAGGATTATAACTGAGCAAATACAAAACAGTGCTAACCCACAATTCAGGAACAATTCCTGCAAGGGCTTTCTTAAAAGATGTATATTTAAACAAGAATGAAATTTTATAAACCAAAATGTGGTGATACATGTGTATGCATATATACACGTATATCTATGTATATACATATAAAGACACACATTAAAGAAGTGTGTGTATACATACAGTCGTACAGACTACATCAATATACTTATAAAGACATAATCACAAATGTGCACACTGTTATCTTCTTTTTAACACTGTTATCTTCATCTTACTGTATCAGAAGAATAGAAGATCAGAGGAAAATAAGGCTGCCAACTACTTCACCTTTATCTAATGCCAAGGTGTTTTTTTTAATTGTGCACCTGGAGCCCAGTGCCTCACTTGGTGCTGGCAAAGTTCTCACTGAACTTCAAGAGCACCAAATTATTACCTAATGTTTGATGGTGTCAATTCAAGGGTACATTTTCCTCCTGTTTTACTAGAAACACTACTGAAACTTTAGGGGCTTTTCTAGAGATTCTTCCAGCAAATCACTGTAGTTTTAATGCTTGAAAGTCTGCTAGGTCCAGTACTTAGTTGTGCTGATCAGACTGTGATTACAGTGAGAGAGAGCAAAGGCTAAAGTGCCTTTCCCCTACCTTGATGCAAAAGCAGAAAATCAGGTGTACAAAATGAATAAGCTGTTTTTCAGATTATGAGAATAAGGCACTGGAAACGGGAGGAACAAACTGTTCCATATTTTGCTTCTTTTACCAAGGCAGCTATTCAGTAATGCAAAGAAAAAGGCTGCCACTGGTCTTTTGTAAGTGTATACTTTGATTCATATGAGCATCCTTATTCAGAACACTAGTTAAGCGTAATTTCCATCCTGTGGAGGAATGGATTAATATTGAGCTGAAGAGATTTATCATGGGTAACTGTGGGAGTAAACTGTGTTTCCTCTGTAGATATATTCACAGAAATGTTAACATTTTAGCTCTATTAGAACACTTGAACATGAATGCATTTCAACATACCCTGAAATACAGGGACACTTGAAACTCTGTGCTAGAGTAGAGTGAAGCTGTAGAAAAAAGTATTCCTGCTCCTAGGAAACACCCAGCTGCACTGTCCCTAAGTGGGTGTTTAAAACTCAGTTTCAGCTGGCAGATGGCCATCAGTGAGGCTGTAAACCTTCCAGAGTAAGAAACCACGTTTTTATATTTCTACTGAGATGAGTACAGTTGTAGTTGTGCTTCTCACTGCAAGATTCATAACGAACACAATGGAAGGAATGAAACAGAATCATGATCTCAGATTTGCTGATGACTTCATCAGACTTCAGATGCTCTCAACTCAAGGTGAAAGCACACGAAAACACAAACATCATTAAGAAGTCACTCTTTGCAAGCCCATACTTCTAAACTCAAGTTCTCAGGGCTGGCTTTGCTGTTGAACTAGATTATACCTTTATGTTCACTCCAAGTAGGAGGCTGTGTGTAACTCCTGGGTAGCCCAGGGAAACACTGTGACTCACAGACATCCCTCTGAGTCATAATTCCTCCCTGGCTTCCTCCTTGCTCCCACAGCCTTTCCATTTACTTATGGTCTTTTCCAGAAATAAATTACTGTCCCACCTCCATGCCAGCTCAGTTACGTTGGCCAGCAAGTGGAGGAACGGAGCCAAAGACAGCGTTAAATCCCTGTCTGCACCTTGTTACCTGGGCTGGGCAGGCAGCAGAGCCAGCTCCGTGCTCCAGGCAGCCCTGCAGCCTGGGAGGCTCACGAAGGAATACAAAGCGGTTGTGGGTTGTCTTGGTTTTAGCCTTTCGTGTGGGCATTTAGCTCTTACTCTTAACCTAACCCTTGTCATTAAGACCTGAGATAAAGGGCCCAGAAGAAACTCTAAACTGCACATGGGTTTCAGTGATTCAAGAAGTAAAAACATTACTGATATATAAATAAACAAATATAACTAGCTACTGGCAGCAAGTCTCCCAGGGACTGGCACTGGCTAATGGGGATGCAGACCGAAGAAAAACCTAGTGTCCAGACATTGTTTTATTTAATGCATTTATCCATTGTTGTTTTTTCCTCATTTGTCAGCAAAAGCAAACTTTCTTTTCCAGAACAGGCTTGTGAAAGCTGAAAAGTCTTCAAAGTGATTAAAATTGAACTTCTGAATCACCCAGTCTGAATTAGTTAGCAGATAAGTAGAATCTGCCTCTCCCAGACTCATATTTTCACTACAAATACTGATTTTTAAGGCTCTGAGAATAACCTATTAGAACAACTTAATAGTACATTAACATTCTTGCACACTTTTAAGTGACTAGGCTCCTGCTCAGAATTTAAAAAAGGAATTGATGTGAAAAGCAAGGCAGGGTTACAGCAATCTCAGAGAAAGCTAAATTCAGTGCTACAGTACAGATGATACGTGCAGTTTTTACTAGCTGTGTAATAAAATTCCTCAATGACGATAACAGTTAAAACAATAGAAATTTAGTTTGAAATACTGAAAGTTGGTATGCAGACAACTGGCTAAACATGTGGAGGACTTCAGATTCTGGATGTCTAGAATTTCCTTAGCCAGGGCATTGCAGTAGCTTTCAGATTACCGTATGAGACCCTTACTTTCACTTGCATCCTCTCTTTAACAACTGGAATGTTTTAATAAAAGTGATAGCTGCAGTGGGAGGAGAGGCAACTCAGTATCAAAACACAGTATCAAAAGTTTCCATTGGAGGTGTAGGATGAAAGGTTGAATTGTCATCGGCGAAGGAAGGAAGCTGAGTACAGACCTCCTACATCTCAAATAAGAAATGTTGTACGTATGAAGTTAGGTGGGAATGAACCTATGTCAAGTGAAGAAAATTGAGACCTCTTCTTTTATTTCAAAAGTAGCTGACTGCCTTTAAAAACTAAAAAGGTTCATAGTCCTTCCTTGAAGGACTTAGTTACCTGAGGACTGAGACTATAAAGTTGCCCTTTTTTTCCTATTGATTAGAACAGTGCAATTCCCAAGTTTGTTTCTGACTTTAAATAATATATTTGGCAGAGTGATGGCTATTTTCAGTCTCCTGAGGTACATAACTTACTTACACATCTAAAAGGTGACTGTGCACTAACATAGGGCCTTAGTCTTCACTGCAGAGGACAAGACTCTCAATTAAGTGCTGAGGCACCTGCATTTTTACTGAACCAGCCAATACCTTGAGATTTCATCTGGGTTTTTATCTGGTTCATTCTCTCACATCTCACATTGGGGAGATAGCAGTATATATAATTTATTTCAGTTTTGCTCAATTTAGATTATAACAGAGAAGCAGGATTGAACTTCTCTGTTGTTCCCATATTGTCTCATATTTGTCTAAATACCTTCTAAAATCAAGCTTCTAGTGGTTGCTGGCCCTAATGAGGCATTTGCTCATGAAAGAGGGGATAGACAAAACAAAAGAAAATTCATCCTATACTTATTTAATGGTAGTGCTTCTTACTGTAGAATATTTCCACTTTATTATTTTCTGGACAGTTGCTTTCCAAGATTATGCCCATTACAATAACATTTTCCACAGTTCATCTCTCCCCAGCAGTAAATTCTTTCTGATTATTATGCGAAGTTGATGAGGAGATAAGCTAAATAAATAAACAAAAAAATCAACAAATGGAATATAACCCTCCCAAATATTTTCCATATTCATTTTTATGTAAAATTGCTGATGAAATAACTTGTAAAGAAAATATTATGCTTTTTATTTTTTAATAACGCTTTGTGACTTAAAAATAAAATTAAATATGAAATCCATCAACTGAATAGTTTTTAAATTATGGCTCTTGGAACTGGGCAGAGACACCATAAAATGTCTCTGTTCAATATTTTTTATGCATTTCTTAAAGATGCCTTCACTGGCAAAGCCTGTATACTTAGCAAACTGGAAACGGCTCTGTTTCAATGAATGTATATCCTCTACTAGAAAATATTTCTATAATAAGAAACATACAAGCTTAACTAAGTATGCCTGAGAGTTACTGGAGCTTGAAGAGCTCCATGGGGTGGGGGCAATGTAGGGGGAGAATTTGTTGGACTGAAAAAGTGGTTTAGCTAGAAAGGGAAGGGGACTGAGATACAAGATTCTCAAGTTCTGGTCACTTGCCTCTATAAATTAGACTAGTGGCTAGTAATAATTTTTCAGATGTGGCGCTAACATGGGTAACTTAAACTGACTGACTTTTCATGGCTGCCATGTACAAGCATGTTGCTGTTTTGACCTCTGTCTTGAAGAGGGTACCAAAAATTACGTAAACGCAGAAGACGCATGTTGGCTTTCCAAATGAGTAAACCAGGCAGATGGCTAATTAAATGAGCATCATATATTTAATGAGTGTTGTACATCTTCTAAAATGCTTTGAGATCTCCAATGGAAAAGTAACATCAAAATAGAAATAGTTGTGTTAAAGAAATTAACAGCTATAATAGCTAAATATAACTTAAATCAGTTTAATTTTCACTACCACTCAAATAATATCCACAGAATAGTGCTATGGAATGTTAGATTTTAGTTCCAACCGTAAACATCTCTGCCATTCTGACATCAAAATTTCAAATTTTTCTCTTGCTTAAATAAGGCTACTTATGTTTAGTTTAAAACTTTCATTTTATATCTTCACTTTTCCTGCCAATTGTATTTCCATTCTAACTACCTTTTAAACACAACAAATAATAGTCTAAATCCCTTCAGTTTTTTAAATCTTTTACTGTCTTGTTGCTTTTTAATAGGCTGTATTTCTTTCAGAGATGAGCAATTGAACTCAAGGTATTTTCCAACTAGTAGACAAGCCTTATTCCCTTCTCTGTTTTCCATGTTCCTAACTAAATAGTGCTACATCTTGTGAAGCTAATATTTAAAATATTCCCCCCCCCCCAAAAAAAAAAACCCAAAACCTATAAAGGAGCCTATTTTAGCTTTGGAAAGCTTTTCATATTTGAAATTAATTTATATACACGAGATAGTCAAGATACTACCTGAATCTGGTGAATTAGCATACTTATCTCACTGAGGAGAGTAATTCACATGAATGTTCAGTGGATTACACTGCAAGTGTCCAGGTAATGTCTTAATGGCTAAAAGTCTGGATTCTTCTAATTTTTTTTTTTTTTTTTTTTCCTCATCTTTTCTCGTCTTTGTGTATCTTTAACCTGGCTTCTCATATTCACCTCAATGATTCTAGCTTTACCCACTGGAGCTGTGTGAATATTTAGCAATAACAGTCACCTGGCAAAGTACTTCCTGGTGGTTAATGGCTAAGTACTGAAGTTAAAGGCCCAAAATAAAGTTAAAGAAAGACTCAAAAGCAAGAAAAGACCCAAGTCAGAGCTCACAGCAATATAAAAATAAGTTGGGAAAAAGTAATGGAAGTGATCTGTCTGTGTATGAAAGGTTGAAAAACTTCAGCAGAGTAAGTGTACAGTGGACTAAATAGAGTACCTGTTTTCCTTAGAAGAACACCAAACAGTAATGAATACATCAGAAGGACTGCACTCCCAGTTATTTATTAATGATAACACTTTCAAGAGCAGGCATCTTTATCAGTAAGTGAAAAGATGAAAACTCTTTTATTGTGTCTGCTCCCAAAATGGAACTTTCTACTTCTAAATAAGGAACCCAACGATCTCAAAAATTAAATGGAGTTAGTAGCTAGAATGCTTCAACAAGTAGAGAGAAGACCAATAAAAGAAAAATTAGATGTTGGTGATTTTTCCAATGTTGAAAGTTGGTAACCTTTTCCAAAGTACTCATTGATTAGATGAGTAGCTCTCTAAATGAATATTTGAAAAGTGTTGATGACAAGGAGAACTCCTAAGTCCAAGACCTCGCATGGAATCATTTGACTCCAGGGCTAAGCTTAAATGTCATTATTCAGGGATCTGACTGAAAACAGTGGTTACCACAGGCATAAAGTTAGTATATAAGAAAAATACACATCAAAATGTTGACAAGAATTCCTTCACTAGTATGAACAACTCACCACGCTCATTAACGTGTTGCGAAGAGTTCCTGACAATGCAAAACCAAACCCTGAGGTAAAGTTTAGACCTCAGATAAGATGAAGATTGAATTCTCTAGAAAAACTATACACATATTCCCATTTTCATAAATCATAGTGTTCTGACTATGTTAAAAGATCAAGAGAAAAATAAAAAATGAAGAGTGGGTAGACAGACCCTTTTCTTACTTCTGGAGAATGTTTTTCTTCCTTTTTTTGAATTTGCAAGTATATATATCTTTTGCTTTACAAGACAACACACAAATATGAAGTGAACTGAAGGGTAAAATGTAAGGATATGGAGTTATCAGATCAATATACAGACTGATGTTAAAAACATAAGTTTCTAGTGTCCCTGCCAATCCACAATTCTGTCGCAAACAGTGAAATAAAATTAAAACACGAGATTCTTATTTATAAAAAGGGGCGTTATATTTGAGAATCAAGCAAGAATATGACAACTTCTCTTAGAAATGTTATAATTTGCTGTGTTCAAACTGAATGAATAACCTGTTAGCTTTGCTTCCAGATCATTCTGGTTTCCATAGAAATTAAGCTCAGTTCAGTATAATACTAACAAACACGATATGGTTTTGACCACCCAACAATAACACCATGATTAGGGGTTTCTAAAATCAGATTATGAATTGCTTTCAAAATTAGATTCTGTTTCTTGGTAGCAAGAGAAGTGTTAAAAGTCAATTAGTTGCTGGCTGAATGTGGTGTCCCCATGCTCTTTTCAGTCAAACAAAAAGAAACTTTACAGATTACTGATTCTGAGTACTAAGGTAAAGAGAAAACAGGATATAAACTGTTAAAAATGAATGCCTCAAAAGTAAATGTTGATAACGTCAAATGGCTGTCTCCAAGAAGTTACAGACAACCATACATGTGATTGTGTCTGGCCTTCTGTGCTATATAATTATAAATTCATCAGATAGATTTCGATCGTGTATTGTGTCTGCATGGCAAGGGTTTGGTAGCAAAGGGGGGCTGCTAGAAGCTTCCCCCATGTCCGACAGAGCCAATGCCAGCCGGCTACGAGATGGACCCGCCGCTGGCCAAGGCTGAGCCCATCAGTGATGGAAGTAGTGCCTCTGGGAGAACAGATTTAAGAAGGGGGAAAATTTGCTGTACAAAAGCAACCACAGCCAGAGAGAGGAGTGAGAACATGTGAGAGAAACAGCCCCGCAGACCCCCAGGTCAGTGCAGAAGGAGGAGGAGGAGATGCTCCAGGCGCCGGAGCAGAGATTCCCCTGCAGTCCGTGGGGAAGACCACAGTGAGGCAGGCTGTCCCCCTGCAGAACAGGGAGGTCCACGGGGGAGCAGATCTCCACCTGCAGCCCGGGAACAGAGGACCCCACGCCAGAGCAGGGGGATGTCTCCCAAGATGGCTGTGATTCCATGGGAAAGCCCACGCTGGAGCAGGCTCCTGGCAGGACCTGTGGCCCCGTGGAGAGAGGAGCCCACACTGGAGCAGGTTTGCTGGCAGGACTTGTGACCCCGTGGGGGACCCACGCTGGAGCAGTCTATGCCTGAAGGACTGCAGCCCGTGGAAGGGACCCACGCTGGAGCAGTTAATGAAGAACTGCAGCCCATGGGAAGGACCCACATTGGAGAAGTTCATGGAGGACTGTCTCCCGTGGGAGGGACCCCACAGTGGAGCAGGGGAAGAGTGAGGAGTCCTCCCCCTGAGGAGAATGAAGCGCCAGAGACAAGGTGTGATTAACTGACCTCAACCCCCATTCCCCATCCCACTGCACCACTGGAGAGGAGAAGGGAGAGAAAACTGGGAGTGAAGTTGTGACCATGAAGAAGGGAGGGGTGGGGAAAAAGTGTTTTAAGATTTGGTTTTATTTCCCATTATCCTACTCTGATTTGATTGGTCATAAATTAAACTAATTTCCCCAAATCAAGTCTGTTTTGCCCATGACGCTAATTGGTGAGTGATCTCTCCTGTCCTTATCTTGACCCACGAGCCTTTTATAATATTTTCTCTCCCCTGCCCAGCTGAGGAGGGGAGTGATAGAGCGGCTTTGGTGGCCACGTGGCGTCCAGCCAGGGTCAATCCACCACAGATCCCTATTTTGTCTGTGTCAATCACATACAGTATCATTCACGTCTGTGCAGTAGTATATGGTGCAGACAACTCCATTTTTTTTCAGTATGATTAAACCAATATAAGTAAGGAATTTGACCTTATGCATATAAAAACTGAATTAAATACTCAGAAAAATAACAATTTTACAGTTAGGTTTTACTAGATTACAAGATTACAAATATGGGAGCCATCTCATAAAATCCTATGGATGTTGCCAGAATAGAAGTAAATTGCTCTAATACTTATTTTTCCAGCAAAACCAGGCAGTATATGGATAACGCCTCTGCTTCCTTGTCAGACTCCATCCTCATGGAGGAAACACAAAACTGTTTCAAAATGGGATACATTCTTGCTTCTAAGAAAATCAGTGCATTATTACAGAGATTTGGAAGGAATAGTTATGGAAACCATGGTGAATTAGAGTTAACTACCCGGGAAGCAATATCAATTATAAATACCAAGTTTTCTAGTTTCTTTCAGGACTTCACATACCTGTAGCTATGATTCGGTGGAAGATGTGCAAAGGCAAAGAGAATTAAAATTCTCAAGGCAAAATACAGAGTACTGTATCTTCTTATCATGATCTGTAGGAAAGTTTCAGCTATTTTACTAGAAGGATTGCCATTAAAACTTTGTTAGAGCTAAAAGTTGAGCCAAAATACATCCACATCATAGCATCATAAAATTGAGATTAGAAGAGACATGCAACCAAAACTGCTTTTAATACTCCAGATATTTTCAGACAAGATCCAAATTGTGCTCCCTGTGAACAGGAGAATCCTGCTACAGATTTGTACAAATGTCACCCTTAACTCATTTACATCCGTAATAGAAAAATGTAATAATAATAATATAAAACATGTTAATAATTGAAGACATATAGATATGCCAGACTACTGTAATTCAACTAATCTTAGAAAAGCAATTGGTCATTCTTTAAATGTGTATGTTTATGAATATTTGATACAAAACTAATATATAATTTTAAATATATAAAAATCATTTTAGGGAGCATGATAAATAGAAGTTGTGCTAGATTATGTTGCCAGATATAAGCATAGTCATTTTTATAGCTGTCTTTTAATAATTCATACTTTTCTTAAAAGATTTTTTTTATACTTCTCTCACAAGAAGGTAATTAATTAAATATGTTGTTAAACTGCTGCATGAGAAGTACATGGGTACTTTTAAAATTATTTGTTAGGAGAATTCAATAGTTAATGGTAGGGTTTCCAAAGGGATTTAAGTGGATTAGAAAAGGACTTGGTCACTGAAATCCCACAGCCTTCATTGAAAATGTCAGCTAACGTGAATGTTTCAGTAAAAAAGACACACAAGCACAGTCATTGATTTATGGTTATATTGTAGTTAGTTATAATGCACTCAAGCCAAACAAGAATCTGAGCATTTGAACAGAACCTTGTTTAAAAATGCAAGTCACCAATAGGAGGAGTAGTCTAGAGTTTAACTCAAAATAAAATGGCTAAGTCAAAGAAAAGTATATTTTGTTTTCAGGTTGGATTTGCCTGAAAAGAAGCATGCTGATTCAGTTTCTTTGTGGAAAATATATTTTTGATTTTTTAGGAAGTAAAAAAATTTTATGATGAGTTCCACTTCTCAGGCACTTCAATCAAAAAATCCTTTCCACAAATAATTGCAAAATCAACTCACATTAATATTTACTTTTTATGAAGCAGTAAATCAGTAGGGATGACTCTACTACCACAGTTATCAGAAGTGCAAATGGATTGAGTGGAATCTCTTGTTAATGTTCTATGATAATCCAGACATGGCATCTTAAACATTGTACTTGCAGTTATGTATCTCTACATGTAAGACTTTATAACATAATTGGGAATGGTGCTAGAAATGTTAAAGCATAGCTGGATGGATCCCAGACAGTTCTTCAGTTACATATCAAATATCAAGTCACATTAATGCTTTATGAAAACTGAATGCATGCAGGGTCCCTAGATTTATCCAAACTATTAAAGTGACAGCTGCTTCTCTCAATTTAAAACTAATTGCTCGTTACTAAATATCTCCATTTGAGTATGTTAATTAAGCATACTTACATATGTTTCTAAAGAAAATATATCCTGTAAGTATCTTTCTTTTCAAAGAAAAGAACACTGCTGAATCTATACTTCTCTCTTCCCCCCCTTTTTTTAAGAGTTTTTTGCTTTTATTAAAAGCAACGTGATATGATTTTAGTTGTTAGCATCTAAAGTTTTCTACTTCCAGTGCTTTCTAAAACAGTGAAATCCATTAAAGTCAGAGAAAACATTATGCTATACATAACAGAGTATCCTTTTCAACCAGAATTATTTTTTTTCCCTGAGGATGGAAAAAATATGCTGTGGTTAAAGAGGATAAAACTTCCTACATTTTTTTCTTTCTTTTTAAATTCAGGCATGCAGTAGCAGCTTAAGTGATATATTTCATATGTTTGCTTGAAGTCCAATGAAAAAAAAAAAGGTGTATTAGATGAAAACTGACTATTAATGATGAAAGGGTATCAGAACTGCCTTTATAAATTAGGAGTCTATTGACAGTGAAATTGTACTAAGCCTGTACATGCCTATGCATTCAACAGAGCTGGACTGAATTATGCCATATAAGAAATGTCTCAGAAATTTGAAGGATATAAGAGAGCATTATAACCATCTATCCTGATCCTGTGTGCACAGTACAGGCTGTATTATTTCAATAGTCAGAGATATAAAAAACTCTTTCTTGCACCAGAGATATTCTCATAGGAAATGCCATATCATAGGCATTGCTAGATAAATATTTGTATTTAGACATATACGTTTATTGAGAAAACTTTAACGTTACTTAACCTATATATGTATAATATATATGTATGTAACATTATTTAACCAATATATATAATGTGAACCCAAAGACAGAATGATGTCCTCATACCAGCTATCAAAGACTAACTAACAGTATGCAGCTGAACATATAGTATTTTCACATGTATGAATTAATGAGGTCAGTTTTTAACATCTATCTAGACACAGCCAGCCATGTAAAGTTATACATCGATATCCATTGAGACAACTGGAGAGTCTAGGTTATGAGGCTTTTAAATTTCATGCCTCTAATTTGGCTTCAGTAGCTGTGAAAACAATCTTCCAGGTAGGTAGTAGTATTTCCTAATTGAAGTTTAGGCACTTCCATCTAAACTGGGAGACAGGGGAGTTTACAATCCTCTTTCCTCTTCTTTTTTTTTTTCATTTTTTTTACTACATGTTTGTGCAATACCTAACACAATGAAGAGTTTATCTTTACTGACTCAAGTTATTAGTAAACTTAGTGAATAGATCATTGCCTGTTGGATTCATGAGAGAGGCCAAAGATTGAGTGGAAATTATAAGCACAACACTGCACTTGGTAGCCAGGTGTGATGATTGCCTTGGTACATATGAGTTTGAAAATGTCAAGGAGACGTCAACCTTTAGGAGAGGTTGTTCCTGGTGATACACCAGGTCCCAAAGAGAGCAAAGGTCTCCACTGGCTCTTGCAAAACATTATCTGAGCTTATTTAGCTCATCTAGAGTTGCAGTACTGCATGCCTACCACCCTATTCTCTTCCAACTTTCTGGCTGGGGTCAAGAAAAAAAAATATGCTTTGCTGGGGTCAAGAAAAAAATTATTAATCCATACCGGCACATGCAGGATTACTTACTTTATTGCAGCCCTTCCTTTCTACACCTGTTTTGTAGTTAAAGAGAGAGTGTCTAGAATTTTCTCTAGGAATTGAATCTGAAGAAGAATTAATGTGACTGAGAGGATGCCTGATGGTTTTTCTTCCAAATAGTCTTGTAGAAGTCTTATCTTTGCCAGGATGATGGGTGTGTTTGACAAGAACTGTGTTCACTTTGATACAGAAAAAATACCTGCTATACTGTAATTCTATTGATTATGATTTGAATATCTTCTTTTTAAAACAAAATACTTATATTTGGGAAATGGTCTTCCATTTAATCATCATCCAGCACTACACATGTGGGCTGGCCCAGCACAACTCTGCAAGTCTAAGGAAGCAATAGGTATACTGAACCTGCACTGATGTAAAACAGTGAAATCAATGTAGATCCACTGAAGGTGTGGATGATACATCAATTTACATTGAATGGTAATGTAAATTGCAACGGATTTGCAATTTGGATGCAATTTCATCTGCACTGAGCAACAATGGTAGTTAGTCTGATTGTATTAAAATTGAGTACTGGGAAACCCCAGTACCTGGCATAAGCAGAGAAAGTCTAATTAGAAACTTAAGCACATGTAGCATAACATGGAAAATTTTGGTTCCTGGATTACTCAGTGTCTCAAATTGGAAAATTTTTCTTTCAGAGAGAAGAAAAGTGTGGTGCTATTGAAATATTTGCTTCATGAATAAGTGTATAGTCACTCCAGGAAAAAAGGTGTTTGAAGCATGATGATTGAAATGCCAGGTGTAGACTAGACTCATTTTACATAATAGCATTCATTAAAGAATAAAATGATCATCATTTTTATCATCAGCCCTGATTCCTACTGTACTGCTACAAAATTTACATTGATTTATCACACAGAAGTTGTGAAACTGTGTTTGTACCAATACTTAAAACAAATAGTTAAGCCATCATACAATTTGTCTCAGGCCCTTCAGGTTTCTTTTATGTGGAAAGTTTATAGAAACAGCCAGGTGTGGACAAAATTTGCTCAGGGGTTATTGCACACTTGCCCAAACATCTTTTTACAATCAATCACTTCAAGATGTACAGGTTGAGACGAGACATAGTCTTATTAAAACAATCGCTGCCGCAAACCAGGTTGTGCAATCTCCTAAGAAAACTCTTCCAATACTGATGCTGACTTTCTGCCTAAAGGCCCCACTTTTGGATGACTATGTTGGAGATTGTAGGCATTACAATTCCTTTTGTTAAAACAGAATTCAGCTAGTCAACTGAATACATTGAGTAGGGAAAAAAAAAAAATGGACAGCCTTTTTTAACTGTGAACATCACATTCTCTCTGAATAAGTGCAGCTACTTATCACTGTCGGCAAACAACAGGACTTCCTGCTGGTGAAAGACTTATGTTATTTCAATATATAGGGTGAAAAAGATATTGCTCCACAAGATGTGGATAGATGTGTTTTTTCATATCTGTAGGAATGATAAACTCTCTAACTGATTCATAGTGAAGTAGAAAACTCTATCCTTGACTTAATTAATAGTCCAGGAAACTGGCTATACTCCATGGATATACTCCCTAGCAAGCCGAAACACCAGGGATCTCTGCTTCTCAATTACATGTAGTGAACGGCAATTGTTACACTCCGTGCAACGTTTCAGTGTCCCGCAGGCTACTCAAAATTGAAGTCTTGAAGAGAAAATTGAAAACATGAGATTTGTTGCTTAAGTCACAGAGTGGTCTACAGCATCTTTTGAAAGTCTGGATTTACTGATGGCAGAAGGACAAAGTGGTTAATGGCTCTTCCTGCCGGGGTGAACTACAAAGCGTCCTCAGCTAAGATATGCTAACCTTCATATTATAACAGTTCATCTGTTTTCCAGACAGTCCCATAGGATTAAGGAACCTGGCTTTAGAACTTCAAGTGGTATTAAAATGACAAGGAAGCCTTCTTTAAACACCAAGGTACGGTATTGAAATATTGTATGTAGCTATACAAGGATTACAAACAGTCAAGTCTTACAGCTCTTAATATAGTCAAAAAATCAGTACGCAATTTATAAAGCTACTTACTTGGAAGAACAGGAAACCAGCTATCATGCTTTATAGGTATCAAAATAACACATGCAAAATACAATGTTTAATAAAGACAGCAAACAATAATTAATTATGAAATCCAAACCACTACAAGAATCAAATAATAAATAACAAGGTATTCAAATCAGGACCTATGCCATATATGGACTTTGTCTCTTAAGATCATTCACATAATCTGAAAGGTAAGAATAGTTTTTATGATAAGATCATTTTATAGCTGTATTTATTATTGTTACCTCTTTCAAAAAGAAGCAGTATTAACTTATACCAAATGTATGTTTTCATTTGAGCAAGGATATAGCTTTTGCAAGTTTATGTGTAAAAAAATTCATGAGATCTACCTCATTGTTGTTCATGGTCATTTTCCACAGGTCAAGCTGTGTATTGGAAAGGAAAAAAATGTACAAATACATAAACATACACTCAATCTGCTTCATCTACATTGCATCTATCTGGGACCAGACTGAAAATATTCTGCAGCCACTACTGTTATTTAAAATAATAAGTAGAACAATAATATCACAATATTTCAAGTAAAGAGAAACCCACATCTCCTTATCAAATGTGAGCCAAAAACTATTTTGAAAAATTGTATTTATCATGCCAAGTGAGAATATGGCTTTTAAGGTTGTGTCAGATTCTATCAAAGCAAAACACAGTATAATGCAACATAGTTCTTCAGTTCAGATCTGTTTTCAATGTGCTTATGCATGCCAGGCTGAGATGACCAACTGTGGATGCGGAAAGGCGACATTGGTTTCCATTCCAGCAGTTCCAAACAGCCAATTTGTCCTAAAGTTGCTTACCTCAAACTGTATTCCCAAGTGCACAGCTAGCAATGTAAGAAATTTGGAGTTATTGGCCTGATTTAAGATGGGAGGAATATACAAAGGAAATTATATGTCTGAGGGATTTTTTTGTAATTCTATATCTTCCACTAGAATATTGTCACACTTCCATTTCTGATCCTAGTTATAACTACAAGAGTAAAAGCAAGACACAAGGGAAATAGCAGAGATATTTAGATAAATTATCTAAATATTTAATATCCCACAACATGCTGTTATTTGTTTTGGTTTTCATTTCAACAAAGTAATTGTTTTGGAGGGTTCCATTATATGCATCTTTGTTAATGACTAGTTTTAAAATAAGTCAGCCACTTCCTACATTTTAGTTGTAGAGCGTGTTTATGATTTTCCTAGAATGTAGGTAAGGAAAATAAAGAGGCTACAGCTTCTAATGCCAAAACAGTTGGATAAAGCAACATGCTTTCAGCCATGAGATCTTTTCCACAGGTCCCTCAGATGTTACATTTCCACCTCAAATGTAGGACTGTGATCTCACAGAATGACAATTACCATTTTAGTTAGATTAAGAGTGTTCTACTGAAGAAGATAACCCATCTGTCCCACTGGTAACAGATGTGAAAGATTAGAAAGACTTCCCATTTCTTCAGTGGGTATGTCTCTAACTCTGTAACATGGGACAGCATGTAAAAATACAACTGACATAGGTCAAGATTAGACTGATATTGATCTATCAGTGTAGATGAAATTACTCAGTTGCTGATCTCTGACGGTCTCTCAGTGATGACCCGGACCCTGTAAATAATAAGGCGGCTGTGGATTCTCAAAACAAGATATGAATAATATATCTATCACGATTCTGGTTGTAGCATGTGAGGGATGGGAGTATATATAGGCACAAAGCCTGCTGAGTTATTATTAAGAAACCATGCCAGAGGAAATGTGTCAAAGTGGCACAGCCTTACCCAATTTTGACACATTAATCTTTACCATCCTGTATCAAACTCCAGGGTTTTTTCAGATGTGGTTGGTTCTGGTGTGTTTTGGTGTTGTGGGTTTGGGTGTTTTGGGGGGGGGGAGGGAGGGGCAGGGCAGGGCAGGGAATTACTTTCTCCCCTTCCTTTCCCCTGGCCCCCTGAAATTGCTTCAGAGGATGCTCACAGACTATTTCTTTTCTAGTATTGGTGCAACCACAGATCCTAAGTGCATGTAACCATAAGGATATAGGGACAGCTAATATGGAAATGACTGTAGAATCATAAACAATCAGAAACTGTGTGTGGATTCACAAAACCCAGAAAAATTACTTAGTCATACTATTTTATGAATCAGAAGTGAATACTCTGCCTGAATATGATCAGTAACCATCAAGGCCAAAACTCAGCTTTACTTCCCAAACAGTATAAATTTATCACCATAATTCTAATACCTTGAGGAGATTTAGTTAGCTATGAACAGAAAGAAAGAAGTAACTTTTGAAAGGATCACACATCTTCAGTACACTGTTACTTTGGGCTTTTACTCAGTTCTCATTCATACAAGAAACCTGAGGCCAAGTTTAGGAGTACTTCCAACAAAATTGGAAGCTCAGCTTGGGCTGTGGTATGTGAGCTAGTTCTTCCCTGACTTTGCAGTGAGGATGCAGTGAAAACAAAACTAATTAAGCTTCCAAAAACACAAGTTCCCTCAAAATTTGGAAAAAATCAGAAGAGCCTTAGCCAACTGAAGCATTCAA
Source organism: Buteo buteo (assembly GCF_964188355.1). Classification (NCBI taxonomy): domain Eukaryota; kingdom Metazoa; phylum Chordata; class Aves; order Accipitriformes; family Accipitridae; genus Buteo; species Buteo buteo. Next base: position 10,064,261 of record NC_134174.1, on the reverse strand, counting down.
AGGCAGAAGATATGTTCACAGAAGTCCCAAACACATGTTCAGAGATTATGTTTAACTTGAGCTTCAGCATGCAATATATTCTATAAGCTCAATGACGTGGAATACAATTCATTATTCATCTGATATTTCTGAATTCATTATGCACTGATTTTTACAACTCAGAACAGATCCCGCATACTCTTATGTCATCAGGCATCATTATAAAATCCTTATCCAAAGGAATGTATGCTTTTAACACAGAAACAGACACAAAAGGTTATTCAATTTAGAAATGCTCAGCTTGGGAAAACAAAAACATGCCACTTATTCAGTAGTCATGAATGATCCATTGTTCTGTTCGATTATGTCACTCTCTTTCCAGATTATCCAAGGACAGAAAAAAGTTTTCATTTGGATAACCTGATCAGTACATCAGAAATACAGTATATTAATTTAGCCATAAATTTTTTTCTCAGGTATTTATTGCAGATTGAGAGCTTATATTTGTCTTAGATCAAAAGTTTAATCATTTTAACTAAGAATTCAGTTGGTGTTTGTCCATGTCTCAGAGTTAACACACAGCTTACTGCTACTGGAATTCTTTAGGCTTTTTTCAGGTTGCAGTGGAAGTTTAAAGGAGTAAATAAAAAATAAAGCTAATTTCTGAAAAAAGTCGACAGCTTTGGGAACCAAAAGTTAGGCAATTCTACTACCAACAAACATGTTCTATTCTCAGATAAAATGTTTTAAATAATAGATGTTTTGTCAGAAGATTTGTAGAGGTTTCTCCTTATCTAACTAGCTTATAGCATTATAAATACTGTTGGTCAGAAATGAGCACCAGTTAGAGTTATTGGTATCTTCTGCAGTTGACTGACAATTCGATGTCTCTGTTCTCATCGCTATTGACAAATCTTAAAAATTAATGTCATGAAAATTTGGAAACAGATATGTGGGTTATGAAGTCCAGCTCCACCCTACTAAAAGTAACCCTAAAACAAGTGCATGGTTTAGGAGAACCAGGAGTTACTAATATTCCAGACATCAGTATGGACTACAAAACACAACACAGTTTCCAAGTTCCAATAACAATCTGAACACCACAAACAAAGGTGTAAATAAGAAGTGCTAAAGGAAGGTAGTTCAAGTATATTGCAAATGATTCTCTTAGCAGGACTTTGTTAAAGTTATAGCTGATCTGAAGAAGTGCCAGCATCATGAAGGAGGAGGAGGAGAAAATTGGAGAAGAGAGGAATATTTATTTTGATACCAAATCTGGTTGTCCATTTAATCCTGATTATGTCAGAAGGACATAACAAACAGGTACCTGACAATTTCATGCCACGAGGAGCATGAAGTCTGCCTCTAGTTGTTGCTATTCTCCAGTGCTCCTTAAAAGAAAGGAGGAGGAAAAAAAAAACCCCTAGGAAAAAAAAATAATTTAAAACTTGAACCCAAATTATCAATCAAGAGAAAAAAAAATCTCTTCTCACCTGCAAAAAGTAGTCTAGGGCCTGAAGCATGGGATTAGGGCCATATAGACAGGGTTGAAACAAAAGTAGGCCCTGTGTCTTTTCAAACACCACAAAATATGGAAACATGGAATCATTTAGGTTGGAGAAGACCCCTAAAATCATTGAGTCCAACCCTTAGTCTAACAATACCAGTTCAACACTAAACCATGTCCCTAAGTGCCATGCCTACAAGTCTTTTAAATACCTCCAGGGATGGTGACTCAACCACTTCCCTGGGCAGCCTATTCCAGTGCTTGATAACCCTTTCAGTGAAGAAATTTTTCCTAATATCCAATCTAAACCTCCCCTGGCACAACTTGAGGCTATCGCTTGTTACTTGGGAGAAGAGACCAACCACCATTTCACTACACCCTCCTTTCAGGTAGTTGTAGAGAGCGATAAGGTCTCCCCTCAGCCTCCTTTTCTCCAGACTAAACAACCCCAGTTCCCTCAGCTGCTCCTCATAAGACTTGTGCTCTAGACCCTTCACCAGCTTCGTTGCCCTTCTCTGGACATGCTCCAGCACCTCAATGTCTTTCCTGCAGTGAGGGGCCCAAAACTGAACACAGTATTGGAGGTGCGGCCTCACCAGTGCCAAGTACAGGGGGACAATCACTTCCCTAGTCCTGCTGACCACACTATGTCTGATACAGGCCAGGATGCCGTTGGCCTTCTTGGCCACCTGGGCACACTGCCGGCTCATACTCAGCCGGCTGGTGACCAGCACCCCCAGGTCCTTTTCTGCCGGGCAGCTCTCCAGCCACTCTTCCCCAACCCTGTAGCATTCCATATATATCAAAACATAAGCTGTGCATGTACACTGAAACATAAGCTGTGCAAGGAGTAATAATCAATAACATACTTATTTCCACTATTTTTACTGTTTAGTTACATAAATATTTTTCTAAACAAATCAAGCTCTATTTAAGAACAACTTAATTACCTTTTGAAATCTTCCTTAAATCCATCTACAGCAGAACTAAAGGTTTAATACTGTACAGAATGAAAAGGTCTTCTAATGCTGATAGATTTTGTGAATCAGGCTACCAGGAACACTGATATAGTACCGCTTCAGTGCTGTGCTTCATTCATTACATTGTCAACATCCAGTATCTTCCAATAACAAAACAACTCATTTTGGTATACCTGCTCCTTATCTAGACTTTAAATAAAAATTACCCTAAATAAAAAGTGATAGTTTCTAGAAGTTTTAAGCATGTGCAATTAAAATGTAATAACTTATTAAAATTAACTGATTTCTTTTGCACTAAATTGGTTTAGTAAGTCAAAGTAAATCCTCTACCTTGACTTGAAAATTTAATGCTTTCTTTCCGTATCCTCAATTTCATATTGAAATATAGTAAAAGGAAGGTCCACTCAAGAAAATAAGACAGGACAGAAAATCCTCTGTTCATAATAAGTTGCAAGTTTTTCCTCATCCAGACCTCCTCCAAAATTGAGCAAGAGACATATGCCACAAAAGAATGGGTAGAAAGACTGCTCTTGTCTACAAAGAAGAACCTGTACATAACAAATACAACTGTTGAAACAGAGTAAATATATTCTAAAATATGAGAAATGCATTTATTTCTTAAACTGATGTCTGTAGAGAATATGGAGAGTACCATAAAGATATGGTACTACTACTGGAGAGAATGTTAATGACACGGTCTTGGCTGAGATCAGTGAGGCCACACAAAAGAATAATATTACATTAGAAAATGTCTTGGACATTGCTTTTGTAAACCGATCATCTGGAATAATAAAAAAAAAAAAAAACAAAACACTTAAGGAAGTTCTATTTGCATGTTAAATGATTCCTTCTTGGAATGGCTTGTTTTGGAACAAATCAAAGGAAATGTTAGTCAAAAATTGAAAAAGTAATTATACTTGAGACATTAAGTAATAGTGACCACATCAGAATTAAATTTGGCTCTCTTAGAGGAGGAAAAATATTAAAAAAGAAAAAGAAAAAAGAAAAAAATTAACCTTATGATATGAAACTTCAGAAGAGATTCAAAACCAAAAGCAAAACATATACTAAAATAAAATAAAAAGGACCAAAATTATTTAAAGTTAATTTAAATCCTTGTGTAACTAGCTGGAAGTTACATAAACACATGATACCAATCTTACATATTTCTTGACCTTGAAGAATCAGGAAAATAAATTAAAAAAACCTCACAAAGCAAAGCAGCAATAGTCTTGAATGTTTTTGTGTGTGTCAAGCAGAAACCATTCAAAAAAAAAAGAAACAGCCCACTGAGGCCAGCAGAAGAGAACCAACCATGACAGATGAACTGATGGGGATTTGATGCATGACCAAGTTATGAGGAGATGACAAGTTAACATACATCAACTGACTTGTGATAACTGGATGCCTCAGAATCAAAGTAATTTTGGCCCCAAATTACTATGATTCTGTGAAGTTGCTTTAATTTATATTTGCTGCAGGCCATGAACATGCACCCAGATGCCATGTGACTTGCTAAACCTTTGCAAACTGAGTGTGTTCCAGAGTCCTGCGCTTGTGATTTGCAAAGGTACAGTAGAATCTGAAGAATGAATAGTCAAACTCAAACCCAGAAAACAGTCTGCAGAAGAAGGTATGTGTCACCTGGACTGCCTTGCAATAAATGAGCACCTGAACACTTCCTTACAGTTGTTCTTCACCACAATAATTTAAGCAAATATCTGTTCAAGACATACTTGTTTCAAGTAGTAATGGTAAGCCTCTGTCCTAGAGAAAAAGTATCACTTAAACTCACTGATAATGTATTAAGGATTTATTAGTACTTATTGACTTGCAACAAAAAGCAATTTTGCCAAAATTGGGCACTCTTAAAACAGGGGATCAGACTTTCCAAAAAAGCATGTAATATTTCAGGAAATAAACGCGACGATCATTCAATTTACTGTCCTTTTTTTTTGCAATGTTTGGGGTTTCTGTTTCCAAGAACTCTTTGCAGTGTTGAACACTATAATTTGAAAAAACTAATCCTTATAGTCTTAAAAATTTTTAGATTTCAGAACCTAGGACTTCAGAGAAAAATACTGTAGCTCAATTTATTAATATGGAAGTCTCAGCATTGCTAAAACAGTTCATATGGAATTTTTGAATTAAATAATTATCTGCTAGCAAAAATAAGCATTCTTGTGGAGATTAGAATTGAAAGACAACACCTGTTATTTTCTCTTTAAAAGTGTTGTTACTGTTTCTGGAAATTGAGAGACAATGTTTTAACATTCCTAAACTATATGCAAAATTGAAGTTAATTAACAGTATCTAGATGAACATTACAAAAGAATAGATGGCAACAGCTTCAGGAGAAATTTGGTTTCATCAGCACACTAGAATCTTTGGAATGCATTTACAATACAATCAATAAAAGGAAAAAGGTTAATTTATCTGACTTAGTATCTCAAAGCACTTAAAATGCTGCTGTACGTAAGTACTTTGGAGGTTACAGATAAATAAAACTGCTTGTTAGCACAACATAAACCAATTTATTAATAGTTTATCACTCAGAGTTGAGTAACACCATCTAAGATAATACAAAGTAAACAGAGAATGTTTTTTTGTCATTACTCCTAAATTAGAATATGCTCAGATACCCATAGATTTTATTTTTAATCTTGCTTGTCTACATAATCACCAGCTACTAGCCTGATAAGCATTTTATTTTTTTTTTACTGTTCATGTTACCAAGTCTTTTGGTGAAAACTAGCTGATACTGATATAGTGGGATTGATTTAGGTTAGTTAAAACTGTGTCTCACTGTGCTAGCTATCTGGTCTTCTCTAACATTCCCAGTCCATAAGTTTTTCTAGTAAGGACTCTTTCATCTTCCACAGTCATATAGAACTTATGTGGTCTTTTTTTCTAGATGTTCTTTTCCTTTAACACTATATCAACCTGGGCAGCTTTCTTCATTTCTTGGCTTCTTGCTTTAATGTTCTCTCTCTAGAAAGCTCCACATGTGTGTACATATCCAAGACTCCCCTGGGAATAAGATCAGGTCAAAATCCTACAGGGAAGGGCTGGGATATTAATCCCAACCCATCTGAAAGCAGGGAGTATCACAGAAAATCTCTTCAAAATACTCATTTATTGCACTTTCTCCAATTACTGGTAAAGGACAAAAAAAATAATAGCCAAATCCTACATATTTATTACTTTTAATCCTTTTAATCCTTAAGAACTCAGACCTAGTGCCTTTAACTCATGTAATAAGAAAATATCTTCTGCCTAAATTGTGCTTGGGGATCAGCTGGACTTCCTAGGAACAGCTACCTGCAACACAGAAGATTGAAATTTCCATAGGAACTATTGGAAAAGATAATTGCCTTGCCACTGAATTGACAGTAGGTTATCTGACTTCACTAGAGAAATACCAATTTGAAATGACTAAAAGGAAAGGATTATGATCTATCGTTGTAAAGATTATTTGATTCTCTTATGATGAAAGCAACAGTCTAGTTTCCTAAGAAAATTAGGCTTTCTTGATCAGTCTGCTCATTGGTGACACAATCCATTTATCAGTTTATTCTCTTTGACACATGAGATCCCTCTCACCAATTTCAAATTTCTTGGGAAAAAGGTAGAGAGTAAGGGCAGTCTAAAAAAAGAATTAAGTTTTTCCAAGTTTCATGAAAATCAGTACTTAAGAAATGGAGATACTCTATTAGTTCCTTAACGAAAAGGGAGAACAAAGTCATTACCAGTTAATTCAATTAGCAGGCAACTGGTCATACCTCTGCTACTTTTGGTCCACCAAGGGAGCCAAAACAGTGGCTAATGGCTATAAAGAGTTCCAGGAATACTGTTGAAGGTTACATGGGAGGGAGATAGTTGCTATAAGGGAGACTTTAGTGCCTGGGATACCATTATGTGAGCTGCAGTAGGAAAACATTAGGGATGAGGAAAGGTGAGTATGCCTTTGGAAGGATTAAGTGATTTGGTAAGAAGTGGAGATACTAAAAAAGCTTCTGATAAAGAGAAGATCTCAGATCATTTCAGTAGGAGAAAAACCAGAGAAAGCCCAAGGGATGTGAGATATAAGCATATAGGAGACTAGAATACATTTCTTTCACTTTTCGTGTTTATTTTCTGCTTTAACGACTGCCTCGTATTGAGGCATGTCCTTGTTAATATTTCTTTGCTGGTGTCATGCTGCTCGAAGGTATTTCAGTCTCACTAGGCAAAACAATAGGTAGTTGGAAGGAAGTTTTATTCTCACATTTAGGTTAGATAGTTCTACTGGGAAAAATTTATGAGATTTAGAAGGACTTAAATACTTGAGGATCCCAGGAGCTTGTTGAAAGCTTTTCATAAAACTTCAAAGTGAATACAGATTTCTCAAATCTAATGGATTATTAACACATTATTGGTGATCAAATCAGCCCAGAAGAAAAACTCTCAATGAAAGAAAAGAACATCAGCCCAGAAGAAAAACTCTCAGTGAAAGAAAAGAACTGTAACTCTTCTTTTCCAAAATAAATATTTTAATTATAAAAGGATTTGGTTTAAAATTGCACACATATTTTACAGGTACTATAGCTTCTATAAGCATGACATCAGATGTCTGGAGTTCATCATCTAAGATAGTGACCAGCAGTTGTGAGGTCTTTATTGAAGTTCACCATCTATGTTTTCAGCTGGTGTGAGGTCTTTACAAGGGTAAAAAACAAGTCTAGTCCAATCAACAACATTAAGGTCAGCCTGAACGCTTTCTAATCCAATTATGCAAGCTGCTCTGAGGATCTATCTCCACCCTTTAGTGCTCTCAGATGCATTTTTTTAAAGTCTGTAAACAATCCTGTAGTGACTAAGTAGTATCAGCATTATTACAATCCCTGTGAAAGCACCTGCAGAACTCCAAGATGCCAACAGAAACAAGTTATTACCCTGTGCTACTGTAATGCAGTTACAACCGTAATTATGGGACTCAGGTGGATGTGGTAATAGCTAACCTCTGCGTCAAAATTACAATGTCTGGCAAGAGCAGACCTTACAGACTGAAGGACCAAACACTTATAAAGCAAAACCACTGAGACAGAGTTTGTACAGAAATCGACATCTGTAGGAACTTACCATCATGTTGTGAACAGTTAAACACAGAAGCCAAACCACACCAACAAGGTTGTGGCAGGACTACAGTCATGGATATAAGGTATGACTAATTCAGAAAAACTCTGAAGCACCTCTTTGACATAGATTAGAAATCTACTTTCTTCGTGTTAATTTATAGTTTACATAATTTAAAATATGAAACATGCTAAGACATGACAACTTTAACTCTCAGATATTCCCCATGGGTCCTGCAACACTCCCAGGCAATAGTATCAGATATCAGTACGTGTCAATATGTCTGTTACTTTTCAACAATCCCAAGCTAGAGCATTTCTATGCTGCTATCAAATTCACAGCATACTTCAGGAGTTGTTTCACAAGAATGTATAAATATCAGTTATTATTATTTTCAAATCTCCATGCTGTAATTTTTTTGGTTTGTTCTACTTTTAAATTAAGAGTACAAGGAGTTTTCAACAGCACAGAGATCTAATTTTACAGCTGAAGGGTTTTAGTGCTATTACACATTAAAGCAGTAAATGTGAAACCACAAAAAAAAAAAAATCCAATCCATTAACCTGATATTATGAAGTAATTTGTTGCATTTTCTAACAAAGTAAGGGGTTGTTCCATGTCAAGAAAATTACAGAGACCATATGTAGCACTTGTAACATCTATTTCACAATTCTAAATGACAAGTACCCACACATATTCCAGTGCTCTACAGAATCCTCAAAGAAGCATTTTCTGGGGGAAAAAAAAAAAAAAAAAAAAAAAAAATCCTTATAACAAAGGAGCATGGCAAGTTGTAAGTCTCAAGCCTTTTCATAAGTGTTTTAACCAAAGAATAAAAAGGAAAGTGAAATTATACACATAAATCAAAAATTGTCAGAGTTTCATGTTGCTTTGCAATGCCTGGGGTATGGGCAAAATAGAACAACTTTTGTCATGATTGGTTTTAATCAATCATGCTACAGGGATGGCCACAAAGAATCTGTGCCTTAGACTTTGATCTTGCAAACAAACCCCAACTTGAAGTTTTAATCAATGGAGTCATTTGTCTGATTAAAGGTACACACACGATCAAGTATTTATAGAATCAAAGTTTTAGGATATGGTCTATAAGGCCACTTTGTGTGCAGTGGAAATAGCTTAAACAGCTTGTATATAATCTCTGTTTATTACTGCTTCTTGGCCAGAAAATAGCTGAGCTCTGGCAGGCAGCTGTGAGAGGCTCACCTATTTCAATATGATAGTTCATCAGTTTAGTATAAACTGTTCTGAAAGCTGCTTAACCTAAGTCAGCATGTCATGCTTAACCTAAGTCAGCATATCATGCTTAACCTAAATCAGTATACTGTGCTTAAACAAAGTCAGCATATTGTGCACTGACGCAGATGCAGGACACATCTGAGTCACTAGTGTGGTCCAGAGATAGCTGTGTCCAGCAGCTACGGTTGCCACTTAACATTGCGCAAGTCATTGCTCAAGTGACTACACCTTTGGCCTCATCTTTCAGACCATTATTAGATCAAAGACATACTACTTAGTAATAATTTCTTCACTTATACTTTATCAAGGCAATAGTGCTGCAGCTTATACGCTCCGCAGTAAGTCATTCTCAGTTAAAGGGTTTTATCCTTGTATGTGTAATGTCCTAGACCTATCATCAGACATTCATCCCAAATCCATCTCACATACTTTTATTTGAGTGTAAGTTAGGCTTCTGGTTTAAGCTGACCATTATTCTCCTCCTATACTCCGGAGAGACAGAAATACACTTCCAGGCAAAGTGCAACAACCAAATGGATCACCTCTTTCAAAGAGTAAAGTCAGGAACAAGGAATATCCTGTCAACTCTTTAGTCTCACAGAATTTTGTGGGAGGTTTGCTATTGTCCTTACTAACAGTGAATAAGGTCTCTCTTCTATTTTTGTATTAAAGGTTCTATATATTTAGCAGTAGAATTTAAGCACAGTGTGCTGCATTCAAAGCTGTTGTTGGAGAACCACTTTTACTGTAAGCTTTTATCTTCTAAATGTGAAGCATTTTATTTACAAGAATTCAAGTATTTTAGAAATGAAATAACCCATTGCAGTGTTTGAGTGTTGACCCACAGAAGCTTCAGGCACTCAACAAGGAATACTATGGAATCAATAAAGAGCTTGGGACTGTTTACAGCCTGGTTCTGAGCTATAATAAATGCTCAACCTGCTGAATACTTTAACACCTTCTCAATAGTGTGTTTAGAAATTACTACTAACCCAGATGCTTGTGTAACCTGAAAATATGCAGAAGGACATGGCCATGCCTAAGATAAGCAGAGAAGAGAAAATAATGACTTACTGCATGTAAACACAGGCACATAAAGACAAGACAGTTTTTCAGCAACAACATTAATAAGAACAAGATCTCTAAGACAGCTTACGTCTTTCTGGGCTCCCAGACAACACATATTTTCAAGCTTTGCATCATAGCATTCTCAATCAACTGAGATGAAATATTTAATGCATAAAGGAGTGGATTTATTTTCCTTTACTCTTGGCTTTTACCACACACCCACGGGAAAGCACTTAGCTTAATCATAAATAAAGAGTTGCAGGAACTCATGGAATTGAGCAACACTTGCTAACCTTTAGCTTTCTGGCTGAAAAATGACCTTCAGTGATGACCCCAGTGAATAGTGCTATCTGGAGTAATTCCCTCACATCAAGCAACCTATTATTTTACTATTATTAAGTTTTAGTAACACTGCTGGGAGAAACCATCTGTTAAAAGAGAAACAAGGTAGTGACCCTTAGGTATTTGGGGACTGTTGTTTTCTGCAATCGGTTTAAGGCACTTTTCATTCATTTTGTACAATTTCCTTTCAGCAGTGTCAGGAAGATCAGAATAAGAAAAGACCAACATCCCTGTGATGTTTATTGCACATCAACAAATAAAAGATATATTTACAGCTGCATTCACCATTTTACTAGGCCTATTAAACAAATGTGTTGTAAGAAAAAGCCTATAAAGCAAACTTAGCAACAGTAAAAAGCCCATTGTTTGACTCCCCACAGAAGCTTCAATTGCTTCACAGTATGAAGTCAGGAATCCTTTAGATAAAAATAAACACAGAAGAAGTAGAGAACAGATACATTAAGGATGTTAACAGGAGTGAAGTCTTCTTGAATGCCTGTCTTCTAAGCACTGGTTCCTTGGTTTAGAGAATTATTTTGCAAATAGTTTGCAAAAAAAACCCATAATGATACTAGAGAGATCCAGACGAGAACATTTTAAATTTGTATGTAAATATATTTTGGAGGATTTAAAGCAATAGAAACAGAGGATAAACTTCATATGCTGTACTGAACGAGTGAATTTCCTAAAACCTGAAATTCCTCTGTACTGATGAAGTAGAAATGTAAGCAACATGACTTCACAAGGATCATAAACATCTTTTTTTTTTTTCTTAGCTGCTGCTGCCAAATCACAGTCAGAAGACTGTATGTTGCCTGTCATCAAATTCTTATGAATAATGAACATCTTCTGCTCAGGCCAAGGGGATATGAGAAGTCATCAGTGATATTTTTTTTTCTTCTTTCTTTCTTCTTTTTTTGGCTAACAGGCTTTGTTTGGTTGAGTTTGGGTTTTTTGGTTTTTTTTATGAATGAAATCTTTTGGCCTTTTATTTGTTCTGTATTTTAACATTTAATATTCATAGGGATCCTTCGAACTATATTGTAATAGATCACACAAAGCACAAAAATCTCATATCTGTCATACAAGCTTCCTTGACTGGAAAGATATCCTTCACAACTAGGTTTCTGATATGAAAGCTCATATCAAGCAAATTCAACTAAGAACAGTAATATAATTTTAGAAGCTAGATGTTGCATGTCTATGGCAAATTAGTCTTTGCCATTACACTATTACAGGGTTTCCTTTGTGTTGACTTTTTAACCTGCAGAAACATTGGAAACTTCAGGTTTTAATCCATTCCTTGGCACTGGACATCTAAGTATCAGAAGTCAACCAGTACAGGCAGGTGAGTTACAGAAAGTGTCATGGCACCAAGTTTCTCCATGGAAGGCAAAGAGACAACACAGCAGAGACTATCGCTGTTTCCTGCTAAACTTCATTGATTTTGTACCTTGAAGTATATGAGGTAAACAGATGGCACTTCCACCAGGCAAATGAAGTTTCAGTCTGAAACCTTGCACTGCATTCAAGGACATTTCTTAGGTCATGATATGTAACTGGGAGATTTGAGCAGATTCTGATTGACAGAAGAGCTAATAAAGCATACCAAGTACTATTTTGAGACAGGGTGTCAAGACATGACATAAACAACTACCAATTATCTTCTTTCACCTGAGACTAATAAAAAGTAATTTAAAGATGAGATTCAACTTTATTCCATCAAAAATTATTTTTCAGCTACACCAGTGATCCAAGTTTTGCAGCTATTGGCTACACACGCAGTCTGTGTGTCATGCCAGGGCCAAGATGTTTGGCAGGCATCACTTTGTTGACATCTTTGTGGTTACAGACCTCCTGTACATACTTGCACAGAAACTGTAAAAGGAACCTTTGACATGCTATTATATTCCGGAGGTCCTGCAAATTACACGTGAAATAAGAATGAGAGTAGACTAGAAGAGAAACAAAGACTCATCACTAAGATGATATATTGACCTAGAGCAGTGCAGCTAAACAGTGTATCCAGATGCCTGATCGTAATGTGTTGCAATTTACAAATCCTCTGAAAAGGCCTAACGTCAAGAAAAGTCACAGAGAAATGCCTCCTTGTATTTGTAATGTTGTTTCTTAAACAAAAAAAAATTATCTCAAAACACTTTTGCTTAGGTGATTTTTATAGGCATGAAAATCATCACAGGGTAAGAAAAAGCTGAATACATAATGATATGTTCCTGCTTTGCATTGTTTTGAAAGGAAAAAAAAAGTCTTTAAACTTCTATAAAACAGTTTGCCAAAGGATGCAGCATGAGTGAAAGCATATCAATTTATAGCTTCATCAAAACTAACAGAAGATGCTTAGAAGAGAAACATAGTGAAGTCAGTCTTCAATTGAATTCATTAACAAGGTGAAATATCTTTTCCAAAATAAGAATTTGTAGCCTTGAGGATGATCAGAAGAACCCAGAAAGATCAAGGGAAAAAGGAATTTGTCAATGTGAGATGATAAAAGTGGGGAAACAATAGGTTGGTAACATTTGTTTTTGAAACTATGCTCTGAGACGATCATTATGGTTTTATTTGTTTTAATGTACGTAGTAAACTTATTCAGTTCCTCAAACTGAATCTCGCTGATGGCAATTTACATTTTTCATCAATGTAAAGATTTTTAAACTTCTCAAATATTGTGTCTTCAAAGTTATTTATGTCCTTTCTTTACAGGAGTTTGGAATTATAATCATACTACACTACAGATTTTTTATAATGCAATATTTTCATTCTTTTTCTCTTTTAACATTTTCTTTCGTGTTTAATCATGAATCCTTAACTGATTATTTAAATGCCAAACATTAACTAACCAACACAAAACATTTAAAATAGTACCCTCAAGTTAAGAGGGCTTTTTTCTGTAGAACAAAGATTATTATCTTTATCCCTGCAGGCTATGAATTTCTTTAAGAAATGAAGATTTTTCTAATTAATGCTGGCTGCATGCTATAACTTCATCATGTTTGCCTGGCTACATGAAGAAAGCCAGTTTGAATAATATTTAGTATTCCCATTGCACACTTTTAGAATATTTATTGACCACAAGTTTCTTGAAAGGCCTGACACAGATACTCGCCCTTGCACAGCACCCTGTAAATCATACAAACAGCATTAATCCTGTTTTCATTTAAGTAAAATATAACACTTGCTCTCAGTGAAATAATGATGAGTACAATATCTGATGAAGAGTTTAAAATAGCAGATGGCGTTATCACTTTGAAAGCAGGGAGGTAGCTGCATAGAAGCAGCAGCATGCAGGATATTCTGGTCTTGCACCTTCAGATGGTACTTAGTTCTTTAAAGCAAAAGCAGGAAAGTGATTGATGTTACGCAGCAAACAATCTGCTTCTTGCATCCCCGGTGGTGGTGCTTATCACTTCAGAGTTCTGCTACAGCAATACTTACAGAAGCCTTTGTCAACAAAATGCAGTTATGGAAGGAACTAGCATGGATTCTCTGCCAAGAAATTCCTGTCTTGGTGAGCAAGTCCCTCTAGGATTACTTGGAAATACTCCTGAACTTGCTGCCAGGCACCTCTTGTGATATGGATGAATAATAAACCTAAATCTTGTCCTAATTGTTGGTAAAGAATCAGTTGTCTCTCCAGTGGGAGAAGGGATGCAAAACCTCTCCTCTCTACCCCACAAGTGGCCCAGAAATATTTGTGTATCTTTCCCTGAGACATTTCTAAGCCGACATTGAGTTCTATGTGGCCTCGAGAATCTGGGTACGAAGAAGAGGCTGCTTGTCACGTGGTTTTTCCAAACACTCGTAATTCTGGTTATCAGCCCTTATACACAAACACATTTAGACCTGGGGCCATAATACAGGATAATACAGGTCTTTAGTTCCTACACCCTCAGGATTATACTGCTCTTTAATTCACTGTAAGAAAAATCCAAACTTCAATCTGTTATATATACACACACACATATTTTATAGTTACATATGTGTGTGCATATACATACACATAATCATTTATCTTTTTTTATACAGACTTCTCTGAACTATATGTAAGCATAGACCACAAGCCAAATCCTTATACCGGTACAGATTCAAGGTGATTTATACCTAGCATGAATTAACATCTTTCCTGAATTTGAATTTGCCTTGGTAGGAAGACCAGTCTTTCCTAGTCATTCAAACCCAAAATTCTATTACAGTGAAAGCTGTTAAAAATAGAAACATTTTCATGCATGAAATTGAACCAGTCATGATTCAGTTATGGGCTATGTGGCTAGTCATTAATTAGCCATGATTTATGTGGCCAGGTGATTACTAATTGAAAATACTATACTTGCACTAGATATATTTACCTACTTCAGAATTCTGAAATGCTTGTCTAAAAATTCACTACATTTTTGTTATTCAATTTAGTCATTAGTCCCTGAGTAAATTTTGCTGCCACCTAGCTAGAGAACAGACACAGTAAGATATCATGGATAAGCGTGATGAAACTCTTAGTGTTAATTAAAATTAATTCTAAATTACAATTATCAAGGAAGTTAAAGTAGGTGTGCTGAAAGTCTGGCTCCTGCAAATGGCAATGAAACATTTTTTCTGCTGTAACAGACCTCAGCAGCCCTCAAAGATGATTAGCCAGCCCTAACAATCATAAACTCTTATACATTAAATGTTTTATATTACACATTCTACATATTAAAATTTGTATATGAACATGGAGAGTATCACTTTTCTTCTGCAACATTTCAGCTCTCCCTTCCTTAGTCATCTGTTGCTATTGTTTGAAATATTTATGCCTGGCAAATAAATTTTCTAACCCAGATTATTTCCTTCTAAATTCAGTCTGTTCCTTCTGCCTGCTGCAGCTTGACTCTAATATAGAAAGTAGCAAGCAGTTCCCACAGCAGGTAAAAGGGAGATATTTAGATGGATGAGGGAGGCACAACTGCTACTTAACCGTACCTTTTCCAGACAAGAACAGTGGCCTGTGCATAGCTACACAACCTGAGATCAGATGATGCCAAAATCCCTCAAGTCACTCAAGAGCAATGTAAAAGGGTAAAACAGAAAGCAGATCCCTTAAGATCTGCAAATCTCTGCACATAACTGGATATGCCAGATCCCATTGCAGCAACAAAGTTGGAAGGGCTCAACATCCCATTTTCATGTTATGTTACCTTTGCTTTTTACCATATTCACAAACCAGGGGGAAAAAAAAACCAGTTAGAAATACATTGCAAGCCATGCGTAATGCTTGAATTATACAATTACATCCTTCATGAGCTCTTCAGGCCTACATGCTTCTAGTGTAGCTCTGTTAGGCTTATATAAATATATCCCTCCTGTCCTCTGGAAACCCAATCCATTTCAATCTGCAATGTAAACAGTTTCTTTTTAACATGCAGTGTGTGCTGATTTCACCTTAATTATATATTTCCCATTGCGAGAACTGGAACTGTGGGATACTGGGAAAGAATTTAACCAGCAGCCTATAAAGAACAGGGGCTGAAGCTTGGCTTCTATTAACACCTCATTAGGCAGAGCCTGTACTGTACATAAAATGAGCTAATGATTTTTAAATGTAGTTGTCAACCTATAACTTAATAATGTAGAAACATTATTTCTCTGTAATACTGAGTGAGTGATAATACATTTTTATCTCTACAAACCAACATGAAGCTATTGGACTATGTTATTACCTCAAGCAAGATCTTCACTGGTCATTGTCAAACACTGACCTTTAGCACAACTGTTGCCGCTAATAGCACAAGTGGTATTAATTGCAGTGTAAATTTTCTGATAGACACAACCTGACAGTTTGAGGAAAACACCTTCAAGTCCTGGATATAAATGTAGTTCAGCTTAATAAAAAAAAGAAGTTAGAACCATAAAATGACTGTTAGGTGGTTGTAGGTTTAATTCTAATCCCATATAAAGGAATGGCAAAATTCTCAAGTTTGAGTTTACTGTGAATAAAGACCATCCTCTACCTTACCAAAAATCACCCTTACAGTTTGCATTAACTTGACAGGTTTAACAGTAGTTCAAGAATGCAGGACTTTCATTAACTCCCACTGAAGCTGAGTAAATGGCCATAGAGTCAAACAGGGGTTGCACAATATATCCCTTAATTGGCAAGGGGATTGTGGTATTCCTATCCATCAGGCGACCCTTCTGCACAAGGGTTAGGACCTGATCTTGCTGCAGTGGGTTTGGAGGCATATGTGCGCTGCAGGTGAAGCCTGGTTTGCTGGGAGAGCAAAAAGTTCTCTTTCACTGTCAGTTCACCACACTTCCACTGAGCATCACTTTTAAAGAAAAAAAAAAGAATTTTTGAATTTACAAAAATCAAAGAGTCTCTGTTTCTCATTTGTGGAAGGCTTCTCTTGGCCCTTTAAAGAAACAAGATTTTAAAACAGACTAGTTTTAAATACTTCTTTCTTAACAAAAAAACTCATGTCCATAAACCTCATCATACTCCTCACAGAAGCTTTTAACTTACCATCCCAGTCAGCACTAGCCTATCTTGCAACGGCCTGAATCCCAATTAACCGCCAGCATCCACAGTTACAAAGGGAGGCGGTGAGCAGGCACGCTTGCTTTCATGTTTCCGGGGTTTTGCAGTGAAATTTTTAACTGAATTTACAGCTACTCCACAGTGAAAATGTACACATACGGGCTTCACCGTCTGTACCACACGGCAACTCGCAGGAGAGGCTGGAGCAGTTTGGCGAAGGGGGTGCAGGCTGCCTCCTCCCAGCTGCCCTCTGCGGGGCTGGTACCCACAGCAGCCTTTCTCTGGAGGAAAGGCAATTAAGATGAGGGACCCTCCTGCTGTTCCTGTTTGATTAGGGAATACAGCAACGACATTTACTCATTGTCTTCATGCTTGGTCACTACATTCTTTTGGCTGGGAGGATTGCGATAGCTGTTCCCAGGGTGCAGGCAGGTATGTCGTTCCGAACCTTTGGCTCAGGAGATGTGGTCAGGCTCTCACTGGCTGCTACGCAGCTTGTAAAATCAGCCACATTTCAGAAGTGTGAAAAACGCTACAGGGTTTTGTACAAGGCAAAATACAAGATGGTGATGTGCGTGTTGGTGACAGAGATTTTACCTGGGATGCATTTTCCTGTGTCATTGGATCTGAGTGACCTGACATGAGGCAGGGGAGGTTTGGCCTTCTGTGAGAAATGGGTATTTTAAACTCTCCTTGAAAATATCAAGAGTTGTGATGTGTTATGGCCAAATTACTGGCTCCCTGCTGAAAATGGAAGTAGTATGCAGTGAAATGTACACTGATTCCAACCAGCGGAAAAACAATTACTTCTACAAGTGAGCACAGAAGCAGTTAATAGTCGCAGCACCATAGCGGGGAGCTTGCCAGAACTGGCAGCTAAGCCAAAGTCCTGAACCAACGTAACAGTAGGTCTATTTGTCTCCTTTACTGTGCTTTTCTCATCTCCCTTACCCCATCGCAAGCAAACAAATATCAATAATAATGATAGACTTAGTAATTACACCTAGAAATAAATCAATGTTCAAATGCACGTTTTCAACAGTAGAGAGATGTGAAAGGATTATATAATCAGCATTTGTCACTCATTCCTGCTGTACTCTGAAACCATAGGCTAAAAAAAGAAGTGGTTTATATATTAAAAGCGGTCATATAATTTATTTCATTGAGAGCAATTAATTGTTTACTTACAAGACAGCTTTCCATGACAAATCTTTCTTTCTTTAAAATGTGTTTCACAGCCCTATAAAAGCAAACCCCATTTCTTATAGCTTCCTAGCAAGACATTCAGACCAATTATCCTATTCAGCTTCTCCTTTCTTTATAATTGGTAATTTAGCTTGCTATATAAAACACAATTAAACCTTGTTTAGACTAAAGCTGTCTACACATGGAGCTGTATAGCTGATGCTAATTCTTAGCCATACTTAAAATAGGTATTCTAATGTACTTCACACTGATGCAGCTTAGTTATCACTTTCATAACCACAGAAATGTTCTTGAGTAAATTAGCATTTGCTCATTCCCAACTATGTCAGCAAAAAGGCATTTTCTTTTCATCTTTGCATAAGAGGTAACAGCAAAACATTACTGATTGGCCAATCTTCAATTTATCTTGCACACTTACATTTTTCACTCCTACTGCAATAACTGCCTGTCGTATACTTCTGAGACATCATCTACAAATGCATAGACTGCTGCAGAGAACTGAAATGTCATGGTTGTGCACAGGTATTTTTATATATACACAGGATTCAAACCAAATCATAGGGAAGAGTTTAAATCACATGCAATCCAGACCTGAACAAGGAGATACCCTGAAGAAGCTAAGGAAGAATGATTCAGGCTTCAGGTAAACTGAAACTTAAATAATTTAAACCAAAAAAAGTTATAAGTACTCTACATTCATATGTCAGAAAAAATGACATTTTTTTCTTTGGGTAACTCAGTTAAACTGCAAGCAGACTTACATTGGCAGTTAGTCATTTTAATTATAGTGTGATGACACTTGCTAGTTTAGAAAATGAATCATATGGTTGCACAGGAATTCAGTCTTTTTGCCTTAGCTATATTTGTAGATAGATAGAATTCTAAAAGTGAAACAGACATTTAATTGTTTAAGGGTTACTTGATGCACAAGAGTATATTTATTCAGCAATAATTTCAGGTTATCTTCTCTATTTCTTTCCCTCTTATTAGACACCAGACATCCTTCTTATAGCATGGAGGGTAAGACAGAATGACAAGCAAATCTAATACACTTTCAGGTAGAAGAATATTTCAGTAGCTTAAAATCACCACTGTAAGTGCCTTAAATCTTCCTGAATTCAGTAAACTTAGTTATGGATGCAGTTTAGCACAAGGAAACAATTCACCAGTTTTCTTAACAGAAATATTTTACCCTGTCAAAGGACCATAATTTAACCCCTATGCAATACATTCGGTGAAGTCAATGAACTTGCATTAGCATAAAGTCTTTAAAAACCTGACACACTGACCTACCTTTATGTGACAGACGTAACCTTGGCTGCCTCGTATCTGTTGCATGACATCCAGTCGGTAACTCTAGTAACAAGCCATATAGTGCCAGGATTAAAAGGTCCTGGGCAGATGCCATCCTGCCCAAGATCAAATTCTTGCGTTCTTCACTTAACTGCTGCTGTTTGTTTGTTGTTTTGGTGGGTTTTTTTTAAGGCTCCAAGTTCCACTTCTACTTTCCCAGTGCAGTTAGATCTCTCTCTTTGGTCAGTTTGTGGGGTATCTCTATGGGAAATTCAACATTCATCAGAGATGCACACAGCCTCAGCTAGCCATTTGTCAAGCTGTGCAAATGTCATGTAAAAATATTCCCTCCCTAGGACAATTGTTTATAAAGTGCGAGGACATTCCGAGGCGTTACTCTGCAGTGTTGTGTCTTGAGCTCTCTTTAGTAACTCTGCCAGTGGATTCAGGAAGAAGCTGTATTTTCAGTCCCTCCTGCAAGGCAATTCATTCAGAGAAGGAGGGAGAGGGAAAAAAAAAAAAAAAAAAAAAAAAAAAAGAAGAAAGCACCCTCCTCCTTGGTGCTCTTCAGAACTCAGCCCCTTGCTCTGACTTGCCAAACAGCTAGTTTTAATTCACCTTTCACCTTTGCTAATTAAAAACAAGAAGTGCCATTCCCTCCTGGAGTTGCAGGATCCACCCAGCGGGGAAGCCAGGCTGTCAGGCTGCTGTATTTACTGAGAAAGTTCAGGGAGGGTTGAGGCAATGTACAGTACTAGCCGCTTCTAGGAAGCGTTTTAATCCACGTGCCGTGCACTGATTCCTCAATTGCTTCGCGGTTTCACGTTGTAAATTATCGGGAGAAGGGTCAGAATTCCTCCCGTCCCTCCCTTTCGAAAAGTCATTTCAGCTTTTGTTCCCAGCTCAGTTTTAGAGGAGGATTAGCCCTTGAATTAACTATTTAAGTACATTATCACTTAGAGTCATTAAACAGCATGCTACTAAGTGGATCAGAATAAAAAGATTCCAGTTGCATAACCTTCCTTTCTTACTTTAAAGGAAAAGGTTTAGCTTTTGTGATTTTTTTTTTTTTTCTCTCTACTGTGGCTTCTCCCCATTGCATTTTAAATGTCTGTAAGTCTGGAATCTTAGGTCATCTATACAGGTCAGTAAAATTAGTTATCTGACTAAATGCTTGTAGGATTGGGCAGTATTTAAAAAAAAAAAAAAAAAGTGCCTGAGCAGAGAGCTGTGATATCATGATAAACAGCATCAGATTTACAAGTGTCAAGCACCTACCTCTTACAAACTAACAAATACCAGAAAACTTCATCTCTTTTTCAGGTCATTTGTAACTTAAAAATATACCTGTAGAAAGAACTAAATTTTTTGTAAATCAAGACTATAGATCTATATCTGGAATACATTAATTAAGGAATAAAGTTCTCTGTAATTAAGTTTTCATGCATAGAATCTTTTATAATTTTGTGAGGTGCATTTTAGTCATTAACAATCGCACTTTTTTAATGAGATGGACCATTAAGTCATGTTAAGTCTTTATACTTCTCATTGTTTTATGTGGAAAAAGAATCACAAAGAAAGCAGAATGAAAACTGATATGTGCATTTGACAATAATGCACTCAAATTTGGTAGCCAACAAAAGATAATGATACCTGGAGAGAAAGATTTAATAAGAAATTTCTATATGCCAGCAAACTGAAAAGAACCCTGTACAATAATATAGTGAAATGCTAATAATTGTAACAGCAGGATACGTGGATGGGAGCAGACAGATCTCTTCAAGAAGAATAAAAAATATGAACTACTAGGACAGAAAAAAAATAGGCAACTTTGGTGAAAAGACAGAAGTAAATCATGAGAGTGCCCAAGGACTCCTGGAGGCTGTATAATCAGGAGCGGGGAGGAGGTCATGGTTACCTGTTAGTTCTCCAACAGCAGGTCACGTACACATACCTGGGCTTGCTTTAAACCAGCTGGAAACTGTGCCAACAGCAGTTAAACCACAGGAGCAAGAGCTAAATCACACAGCTATTTGCTCCATTTCTTGCACACAACTGCAGGTTGCACTGAATTTTATGCTGATGTGCCAGCTGTCTGGCAGTAGCTCAGCGTGTGTACTTGAGGCAGTCAGTGGAGAAGGCAGCGTAGGATCTGCCTCCAAGCACTGACCTCAGCACGGAGGAGTTCAGCATCTACCCGATGGGATTATTATTATTATTGGCACCTTTCTGTAGCGCTGAGGCATACAAATGTTCTGCCTTTGACCATTAAAATCTGCTGTAAATAAGCGTGATCCAGTGCCTGTTGAGGTTAGTGAAGACTCCCTGAAAATTTTCATTTGTCTTTGGATGCGATTCTTTGAATTCTTATGGAAATATTTGCATTTTTCCTCAAAAAAAAGAAATAATCAATTAATAGAATGGACTCATTCTTTCTCAACATAAATCTGCAAAATTTAAATGTTTCCAATTCTGAGGCAGTCCAAATGGAATATTTTCTTTGAAGGATCCTGATATGGAAAACTTAACATTCCTTCTAATTTAATGTATGTATTTTCCAAAAGGACACAAAAATCCAAATATGAGCTCGCGGTATGAAAACTAAAAACCATATTCAGTGAATAAAGCAAACAATTGTGCAAACCCCCAAATCCTCCCTCCCTCTAGAACTCCTCTCCAGGCTGTAGTAGGGTGCTATTTATTGATTTTCCCAGGCTGCAGGTAAGATTGTAGATGCTCAACAGACTAAATAGTTAGACTTCAGGTATCCTGAGGTGGCACCAAAAAGTTACTGCAACAAGTTCAAAACAATTTCCGCAACTTTAAAGTTCTGGTTTCATATTCCACTCGGTGAAAGGGAATGGGCAAGGGCGCTGCTGGAAACTATGGGCCTTATTTTGTATTTTGATAAGAGGTAGGGTGCAGCAGGTCTTTTCAA
Organism: Buteo buteo; assembly: GCF_964188355.1. NCBI lineage: Eukaryota > Metazoa > Chordata > Aves > Accipitriformes > Accipitridae > Buteo > Buteo buteo. The sequence continues at coordinate 10,042,047 of NC_134174.1, read as the reverse complement.
ACGAGGCATACATACAAATGAGGGCAATTCCCCGCCAACGTGAGCTTACGTGCACTCACACGCATTTCTAACCCCACACATCCCCAGCCATGACATAGCTCCTTGGCTCCCTTCAAACACAACGTGACCCAGGGCTGGAGCTCCAGTAGAGTCAGAAATACCCGACCAAGCTGATTTTCATATTTGTGCCCAAGGACAAAAAGCTTTTTTGTCTGAAATCTGATTCTCAAGCCGGGTGGGCCGGGTGGGTGCCTCAGGCTCCTTCCCCCACGTGCCCTGCTGAGGGAAGGGCCGTGGAGCAGCGGCGCAGAAGAATAAGCTGGAGCTGCTGCTCGACGTTCAGGCTTTGGCCGTCAGCAAGAGGTGCCGGCATGGGAAACCTGGGAACGGCTGCTGAGCATGGGGCAAGATGCCTGCACTGGAAAGAGACCTAACAGAATAGAAGAGAAAGGGAAAATCTGCATATTGGTATATTAAAAATAAAATAAAATAAAATAAAATAAAATAATTAAATTAAATTAAATTAAATTAAATTAAATTAAAAAAATAAAATCTGCATTTTTTTTTCCAAAGAAAGGTGAATGTTTTCACAGGGTAAATCCTCGCTTTATTTTTCTCAAATTGCTATATAAGGATCACAAGCCTTACACCACCCTCCACCCTTACACAACAAGTTTTGATGCAAAGCAAGTCGTGGAAAGGTACACACAATTTCAAGTCAAAAGAAATGTGTGGCCTCAGGCAAGGCAGTCAAGCTCTTTGCCTCAGCATCTTTTCAATTAAATAGGCATACGGTCTTGCCTCAAGGGGTGTTTTGAGAGACTTCTTCCTAAAGGATTTTAAACAGTAGGTAGAAGGATGGCAACAAAGATGTTCAAATATTAGGATTCAGTCTTAGATGAGTACAAACACAGATGTCCCAGGGCTGTGGAGCCCGCATGTAGTACAGTGCTGAGTTTCTGAAGAGTAAACAAGGTGGGTCTACTGCTTATTTTCTGTTAATAAGGCAAATACAACAGATCTCTGTCAAAGCTGAGTTTCTTTCAGTAGTAAAAACTCCAGTTACGTAAATGCTGACAGATAAATAAAAAAATCATGCCTGGAAACCTGTAAGTAAAGAGTGTTTGAAAATTCAAATGCAAACCCTATATTTGATTGCTGGGGTAGAATCCCAGTAATTGCACTGTCCTAAAGAGGAAGATGACAAGTTTTCTTAATAGGAAAGGGAAAAATATGGTTGTTGTGTCCATTTGCATTCTATATGTGCAGTAAAGAAGTCCAATCAAAGAACTACAAATTGGTTGTGAATTGTTATGTAAAGGCTGGGAACCATAGTTTGATTTGCTGCAGCCGCTGCAGACCCAGAGCAATTCTGATGAAGTCATTGAGCCCGTAAATCTAAACACTCTAACACAAAATACTTCTGACATATTGTGTGAACTGGTTTAACTGATAGAGTGAAATGTAAACGCAGGAGCGCGATATAAATAAGTAGATCTGCAGTTACTAGCACCAGTAACAAATTCTAAACATTATAACTATAAAGCAAAATGAAGTGTTTAGAAAATGTAAAGCTGGGGTGGTCCAAGAATTGCCATAACCGTAAGTTAAAACCAGCTTTAAGAGTTACAAGACTGCCTCCTTCTTCTGAGGATGATACACTGAGCTACAGCAGGATTTCTCTTTCTTTAGTGGACTACGCTGGCAGATCGAAAGAAGGTGTGCAACCCCAAGAGAAGCTGTGTGGCCTCCGCTGAAGTTAACGATGCCTGCATCTGCATTAGTACTGTACCTGTGGTAGCTGTATTGCACAGGTAATTGTATCTTCATTTATTTAATAGACAAAGCTTTATAAGACACTTAAAGAACTTCTCTTACAGAGAAGTACAGAACAGTACTTCATCTGTAAAACTTTTTTATGTCACTACTTACTCACTGACATGTCAGCTTTCAAATTCTATCATGCAGATATCTTTACAACAGATGTAGGAGATAAAGGAAAGGTCTATATATCACGTAATTGTTATATCTGTCTTATCTCTGCCTTTGAGGTGGGAATTCATGTCTGCTCCAGTCTCCATTTCAAACTGGTAACTGGCTTTTTTGCATCAGCAGTACTGGAAAAAACGGTAACACAAAAAACTGCCTGTCATCGGTATGGTGCAGGTACTGCAGCCTCATAACTCCCAATCAGCCCATAAAAAATTCTGTGGACACATTAAGTAGAATGCTGACAAGACACAACAAGAACATGAAAATGCTGATCCAACAGGTGAGTAATCACTCAACAATATCTTCTGGGATCTCTCTCCATGAAAGGAGCAGAACCACTGCTTAGAAGACCCCATTGACCCTTGGGAGGATATGCTAACTGATAGCAGAAGAATGTTGCCAGATCCTGTTTGATACAAGGAAATAACAGGAAATAATAACAAAACTTGGTCCTCATATGGAATTTTCAGATTAGAAATGTTCTAGGTCTTTGCTTTTTTCTGCAAGACTTGGATCCTAACCCTGCGTGAAAGTAGATGTGTTTATATGTAATGTCTCCAGGACGGGGAAGTGTTATTTCTCTCATTTTATGCACAGCACATTCTCTCTTTGATCCAAGATCAAATTTAGGCAATATTCATTAAGCAAAAGAGTTTGACTGAACATGAACCTGTACTTCAAACTAGCCACAAAATTACATGGTAAATTAATGCTCTGGAGGAAGAAAAAGAATTCTCAATTAAATTACATTCCTCTTAATTCCAGAAAGACTGGGTTTTGACAGGTAAATATTGGAACATACTGTCCTTGGAACATTGTTGTTTGCAGTAATGTCATTTCTATGACTAATTACAGGTGAATGTCAATACTACTTGGGACATAGATTGCATACTTTGGTTAACCTATAAAAACCAGGTGGAATAAATATTTCTTTCTTCAAATGCAGACCTCTTAAGGGATTTCTCTAAAGGTTGCACTAAAAAAATGGCATATCAGTGTATCTTATTCCTGAAATCAACTCCATGTGCCTGACTTACGATTAGTACATGGGTCACAGCAATCTGTACGGTTAGTTATGGATGAAAATCAAATTACTGATTTCTCTAGGGGAATGTATTTTTGATGATACTTTTCCTACTAAATAATTACTGAAGTCTCTCAAAAGAAAAAAAAAAAATAAACAAAACAGTTGTTTGTTGAAGATCAAAATGAAATATGGCTTATCATATTTTCCACTGATCACTGAGCAGGAAATAAAAATGTAATGGTCAAAAGTCAAATATTAAGTAATTAGGGCTATCAGATATTTCCTATTAACTCAGAATGAAGTATATATTTTATTAAAAGTTAATGATGCCCTTTTTTATCCCAAATGAAAAACATGAATACTGTGTAGTTATCCCTTTAAATGATTTTGCTTCCAATTGATTGCTTCTTGATTCTTCACTGTTTAAAAAAGAAACAAAACAACAAACAAAACACTAGTTATATAAGAATGACTTTTTATGCCTTAAAGGTGCCATTTAGTTGCTTCAGTTCTTAGTGATTAATTTCTTTATGCAAGAACAAAGTGGTTTGGCCATCGTCAGAGACAGCTGTAAACAAAAGTTTACTTTCCTTGATCAGACACACGAAGATAAAACCTACAAATTTTCTGTCTGAAACCTACGGCCACCCTTTAATGTAATTATCGTCTTAAAGGTGAAATGGAAAGCATTTGTAAAAAATAAACCATTTTTGACCACAAATCAGTTGCAGGTTTTAAAGCTGTAAATGCATTTTGATGCAAAATTTTTGAAAATCAGTTCCAGTGTTATTGCCCGCTAATGGATTCCACATTCCTACTTGAGCAAGGTGATGACACCATCAGTCTGGACGCAAGTCCTGGCCTACACTTCATTTGTATTTTTACTTACACCTATTAGTGGAGGACATACACCGTGACAGATCCCAAAAGCAGAGAGCAAAAACTGGTATATGCTGTGATTTGCGTCAGTGGGACGTAATCTGCTTTCAGGATTGAATTAGATTTCTTGTGACAGCAACGTGGGTCTAAAAAATGAAGGAAAGATGAAGGAAATCTAAAGACACACTTTTGGGCATTTAATATGGAGCATGCTTGGAAATGAGCTATCTGTATTCAACTGCAATGCAGAAAGAAGCTTAGCCGATACGCTTCTGTGTCACAGTGGTTAAAGCATTAATTCTCTCCTTCGTTTAAAGACATTTGTAGGTATATATCCTGCTTTGAATCCCTTTACAGTTGTCAGGCAGCTAACATTCACATACTGTGACGCTGAGTCCTGAAGCGCACAAATCCCCAGTATTTTGCAGCAATTCCCGGTGAGCAGTGGCTGATCTCACTGCAGCCATAGACAGCGTTGGGAAGCACGGGAGATCTCGAACCTTGCACATTCTGTACAAAAACTCTCAAAGGAATGAGGCACCCAGTGTGGTGGGAACTGAACAATTTATTTCCCTTGAGGTCTTTAGAAATCCTAACATTAATCAGATCATCACTTTCAAAGCAGAAAAGCAAAAATAGTCCATCGCCACATTTCTAACTGCTTTACCACACGCACGCACGCACACACGCACCCATGCTGCCTCATTGCCAGTAATATCTCTATGTAAGAGAACTTCTTGTCTGATTGACTTACTGCCCTTTGCTGTGCGGTAGTTGAAACAAAAAGATCTGGCTTTGCATTCAGAACCTGGGTGTTCCTTGCACCATAAACACTTCTTTTTTTTTTTTCCCATCTGCTTTATTATTATCATGAAGAAAGTCATTATCATTGGATTTCACTTTTGACATCCGTCTAGACAGATATTTATTTGAACCACCAACACGTTCACTCAAATAAAAAAAAAAAAAAGAAAGAAAAAAAACACAAAAAGCAAACCAGAGGCTCTAATACATTTTCTTTATTGAAGAGCCAACAACTTCAGCTTTCAAGAAGTCTCTGGACAGGGTATCAAACCACGTTAAGTTAATCCTTTAAATTACAACCTTGAGGAAATACAAGAGGAGTGCCAGTCTTTTTTACAACTAGATAAGTGAATACTTTATCTCAGGGAAATCTGTTGTCTGCCTGTTAAGATCATTTATATCATTATTAAGGATGGACAAGTACTACCCTCATCTGTTAAGATACCTTCATCTTCATCTTCATTTGGCATTGTTCCAGTAACAAAATCAATGGTTACAGTCATTAGAATAACTACTCAGAAATCCAGTTTTACAGCTGTGTAGCAAAAGTGCAGTAGTATTGCCAGATGTGAGAAAAACACCAAAAATCAAAGCCTAAGGCTGTGTTGGCTGATACAGAAATTTCTTATACACAAATTTGCCCAATTCAAAAGAACAGTAATGAGATAGAAGCATAAACGGGAGTCGAGCAATTGTCTATATGAATGTGAAAAGCTGTCCTCAGGCAAGGGAGGTTCACTCCCTCTCCATAGCTGAGCTGAATTCCGAGTGAGAGGCTGGAGCTATGAAACAGGGTATCAAGAAAAATGAAGGAAAGCATCGTGGTAAGAGGATGAATTAGCGGACTAGCTGGCTCGGGATGTGGTCTAAGCCATGTTATTTGGGGCATTTTTAACTAAGCTACCCTGCCCTGCTGGGGAGGTGTACCGGATGATGTATCAGTTGTTTTCCATCCCTAGATGCCATGATCTTATAAATGTTGTGGCTCAGGACCATGTCTATTTTGAAATTACAAAACCACTTTTTATGTAATGGGCAAGGCAAGGACTAGAGAGCTGATTAATTAGACCAGTACAAGACTATTTATATAGGGACTTTGTACACTTGGTGACGGCACAGTGAAAACCACACTGCTCTGGTTAATCTCTCTGCAGGGATTCTCTGAATCATAATTTGTTTTTATATAAGTGACCATCTTCCTCCAACACCAAAGGAGGGCATGACCCAAAAGGCAAAGTCACCATAGACTGTAGTTTAGTCTGCTGTAACTTCCCTGCTCTAACACAAAGCACATGTGTATTCCCTAAAATAGAAAAGTTAAAGTAGGCAAAACCAGAAGGACACACAAATTATGGCTGCCTGGGGGAAGCCCTAATTTACAGTAGAGCAAGTTATACAGTCTGGTGTTGCTCTGCTAGTTGATGCTCAGCATAATTACCATAGCTGTTACTATGATAAAGTTTTTAAAATAACAATAATTAAAATATTAGGTAGTTGTTAAATCATCTGGAATACAAAAGTGGTCTGTAAAATGCAGAACCCTCTCATTTTGGTTCCTGTGTATCACTTCTGCAGTCTGTGTAGCTCTCATTCCTTCAGTTATATTTTCCTAGGTTTTCAGAGCCAAATTATTGCATCATCAAAAAGGCCAGAAACAGGATGGCCTCGTTTTCTGGTTGTGTAAAATGACTTGATTCAATTTCTATTAATAGGGACAGCTAGGAACACCAAATATTCTGAAATTATAACTCTATTGGTGAGAAATGTGAATATGCTAAAAACATTCATTCAAAAAATACCCTATTTTATGCTTTAAATTCCCAAAGCTGAATTTCTGGGGTTACACCAAGTTAGTTGCAGCACTATTTGTGAGAACTGAAAACACAATAAATAAAATACACTACTTCTGTTCCAGTAGTCCAAGGCAATACTTCAGACTTATCCTTCAGACTACAAACAGTACCACTGATTTAAACAGTGACATTCATGTGCTTTAAGTTAAGCACACGGTTAAGTGATTTGCTGGGTCAGGATTCAAAATCCTGAATAGAAAAATAGGAAATAAAACAAAAAAATTTTTGTTCCCACTAACAGTGTTGAAAAGAACAAACTATTCCTTAGTTTTAGACTTGTTTTTTTCCGTTTTAGGAATTCCCCCAAAACAGATGATAATTTCTGTGAAACTGATTCCAGATAGAGATCACATTTTTTGCATCTGTACAGTAAAAAATCACTTCTGAGGTGGTGGAAAACTGAGAGTTTATGGGGTAAGTTAGTCAGAGCTGGTTCCAGAGAAGTGAAGGCAGGCAAAGGGGGCCAAGGGTGGAAATGGGTTTGGAAGTTACCTCTCCAAAGCTAAGAGGGTCAGGGGATGCTTAGTGGCTACAAGAGTGAGTGGTACAAACTGATCTGTGTCCGTACTGCTTAGAGTTAATAGACTATAGGGCAGATTGGCCACATCCATTTACATAAAGCATGGACCAAAGGTTTCCTTGTTATCCTGAGTTCCTCAGGTGTGATTATCACCCCGTGTGTTTTATTAGTTTCAAACTGTCTAATAATACCTTGGGGGTTGTGTTGTAGTTCACTAGTTTGTCATTTTTATGAAACAAAATTAAGGTTCTGTGATTGCATGCCATGAGGTGAGTTGTGAAGGCTTGTGAGCTTTTCTGAGGATGCAAAGCCTACAGAGATAGCATTGAAGGACTGTGTATGACGAAGACTGGTACAGCCTTTTTGTGCCATCTGCCAAGAGGCATCCCTGGAGTGAATCATCTCCTGGACTGGAGAGAGCTGGTTGGAACAGTCTGAAAAGAGTCAGGGAGCAAATGAAATATTAATTAGTCCTGTGTTGGCTCGATGAAAAGAGACTGAGATGGACTCCAAGAGGTTTTAGAAGGACAGGAGTGAGGGCAGGGACCTTTCTCTTTGCTCTCCCTTTTCACCTGTGCGACAGGAGCCATTCACTCCTCCTCATACTTGCAGAGCCCTCTGCCTTCCCTAATGGAGCAGCCTTGGGCTCTACTCAGTGCTCCCACTGCAGAGTAAGCACTATCCCTTTTTCCTTGCCACTGACACCTCTCCTATACATCTTTCCTAGTATCTTAGGCTGACATGAAGGCTGAGCTGCTTCTACATGGAATGAGGGTGGATTGGCTTCCTCCTCTTCATAAGGTCAGGGTCAGCATGGGATCTATAAACTTATGCTGCAGAAAAAGTGTTTCTGCCTCCCCCAGCCTGTGCATGAATAGATAGATATGAAACATTCAGGGTCAAAGACTCCTTCCCATCCCGGCTGCAGGCGGAGGGGATTGTCTATTGCCTCTTGCGGGACATGCTTGTAAGCAATTGCCTATCTCTGTCTCTGCTGTGCAGGCTTTTAACAGTCAGGTACTATTTTGTGAGAACAAATTCTAATCAGCACCTATCAGTTATTTCACTTTGCTGGAAAAAAATGTTGTTTAGGAGGCTTGGTTGGCCACTTCTGTCATTGCACAGCTCTAGCTATTCTTCAGTTTCTGACCAAATCTTTGTAATCTGTACAGTTTCTCTGTACCACTTCAGAAGTTTCTTGAATATGCCTTATTCAAGGCACTTTTCTGTCCTTTTTCTAACTGTGTCAATGGAAGCAAAACAACTTATGTATGTAATTGAAATTACTGCTTTCCTCTCTGATATGTTTGGGTCTTCGTTTGGCCCCCTTCTTATTTCATACTTAGTGCCATAATCAATAATCACTATAGGTCATTTCTGGTCTCAAGGTCAAAGGATGCTTGAGTTTGAGAAGATTGACCTGAAGCCTACTTTAAAGTGATCGTTATGAATCCAAAGAGTGTCATTAGTTATTTGTTATAGAAGAAAAGGAAGTAAACAGTATAACCTGCAGAACTTACACCCTGTTTTGACTGCACTAATACTTTGCCTGGGGAGAAATAGGGTAGTAGACTAAGGGTGCATCTGCCTACATGAACACTTTTGTTCTGATCAGGACTATGCCTTTGGAGTGAGTGAATTTTCTGATTTACATACCATGCCTCGGTTCGCGTTGCAGAACAGTGGGAGAAGATGAAAACTGGATTCCTTTCTGATGAAACTAAACTGGAAGATACATTCCAGGATTGCACCCAACATGCTCCTACTGTTACTGGGCACTAGTCCAGGGAATCAGACTAGAACTAATCCAAAATTAAACTCCTGGAACTCATATAACATAGATGTCAAGTCTTGCTAATGGTATACAAACCGATCAAAATGACTGTTGTCTCCTGACTGCTGACAAATTCACATTGAATTGATTGGGAATTTCAGATACAACTACTATTCATGGAAATAGCAAGGAAGTGATTAGGCTTATAAAACTGTTAAAGCGAGTGTGCATCTGACCTATGTTGATCCAGTAGACCAGTGATTAGGTGTCCAGATGTGAGAGATACAACTTCAAGCTATGTCACAATTTGATTTAAACCCATTAATCTAAAGTCTTTTTTTTTCCCCAAATGAGGCAGTGCATAAAGTTGACTCATGATCCAGTATTTTTGCATGCCTACCTCAGACAAGAAGATTACCTGACATAGATCTACTTGGACCTTTCCTCTGAGGTTCACTATAAATGTAATCTTTCATTCAGCAGAAACACTTTTTGAGAAAAAGAATTTCACATTCTATTCAACTTGAAACTTCATTTTCACCTTTAAAGTACTGAAATACAATTATTCACATAGCACTATTCACAGGACCTCAGCAGCTCTGGCACTCAGTTCCCATGTTCAGATCATCAGACTAAAACACTCAGCAGAATGGAAGCCTGTCTGAGAAAGATTACTATTACTTGTCACTTTCATGGAAATGTGCCATTTTCTTCTAAAAAAGGGGTATGCTTGATCAAGAAAGCCTGCCAACTAAAAGTATATATTTATAAATACATAAATCTTGATCAGCCATAGCTGGGAGCTTATTTCTCTGTGGGCTGAACACCCAACAAATGACCAATTGACTTCACTGTTTGAATAGCTGTAAGATGGGAGGAATTATTTTGTACTGAAGGTCATATTTTATTTATTTCGGTTCAAGGGCCAGTAATTTTCCACAGCTAATATCCTGTTTTTAAAATATCTTTAAATTATCTCCCTAAAAATAAAATCATATACTCACACATGTCTTTCACTGGCACTTAACTTTTGGAAAGGCCTAATTCTAAACTTGTGTCATTAAACTAGTTCTTTCCACAGATATTCTCAGGAATTTGTCTTAAGATAAAGATTTCTTTGAATATTTTCCTCCATATTTTAATGCTCTCAGGATCATATGATTATTCTCTTATAATTTCTATAGAAGACCCACAACCTTGACCTCCAAACCCCATCATCTGAGAAATGTATTAACCAACAATGTTTTCTGCATTCCATAATTTTGGACTTTCACCAGGCAATTATTCACCAGCAACACCTTTCTCAGTCATTTTTGTGAGAAATTAATACTTATGAAGAGTGGTGTCCTGTATGAAAGAAACAAGAAATACAAATAGAATTCACCAGAAATGAATCTACATTCCTTTAGACAAAGGAGGGAAAGAGAGCACTGTGGTACCAAAAAACTGTTTGCCAGGTGTATGTCAAAGAGGAGCCAGTGCAAAGAGGTGAAGACAGATGCATAGTGAAATTGAGAAATGTGATTTCAGGTAGCTGTGTTTTTAGGAGATGATGTTAGAAAAGTGAAAGCAAAACTACAAGAGGAGGTTTCAAAGGAGCTAGAAGGAACATAGAAACTGCCATAGTAGGATGGTCCCAATGACTATGGCTATGGAAAGGATGGGCACGGATGGTTCATGTCTATGAACCACTTCAACTTTGCCTCCACCACTACAGCAGCGGGAGAAGCCATCAGTTCAAAAAGGAGTTGCTTTGTCAGCTTTTAGGCCTAAGTATCTTAATTTAATTTTAGAAGCAACACCACGCAGAGAGAGACAGTGTACATTTTGGTGCTCCAGTGTACCTCAGTATTGACGAGGGACAAAACACATCATCAATCTTCTTCATAGAAACCACATGATTTTACAGAATCCAATTTCTCTTTGTCCTTTTTTGCTGGGGCCACCACGAGATGTCACATGTCATTTTAAGGTATTAAACCTAGTTGAAAATGGGACTCAGACCAAATATTTCACGCTGACCACTGGACAATAAAACTAGAAATTAGCCTGTTGTAGCTGCTAATGTTCTGGACTGGATTTGGTCTGGAACAAATCCCTAAAATGCTTGGTACTCTGCAAGTTGTGAAATTGAATCAGAAGGTTTATTCTGCAGATTGTATTAATTTTGGAACTGTATTCTTCATAAATTTGTAATTTTACTGTGTGTTAGTTGGAACATAGAGAATACAAAGCATATAGGAAGAATAAAAAATAATAATCAGCAACAGTTTTGAGAACTGGTTTTAATTTGAATCTTCTCCTTAATGCAGGCTGCCTTTCATCCCTGTGGGGTTTCTACAGCCATCCACATTTAATTGACCCCTTGGTAGCGAAAAGCTCATTTAAATTTCCTCATCTTTAGTATACTGTAAGGGCTTATAGCAGCATTTGTGAAGCTGCATTGACCAAAATGCCCGAAAATGCAACTCTTTTTCAGGTTGAAATTCCTCACTTCTTTCCACCTTATAAATAACATATAACATTTATGTCTGTGGTCCTTCTATTAAAGATAATATTTTCATTAACACCAGATAGTGAAATGTGATTCCAACTCTCACTGGATATTGGATTAAATTCCCTCATAATAAAAACATAATAAAAATAAAATGTGAAGTGTTCAGACTAATTAATAATTATTTCCCTTTTATTGCAGATAACTTGCTTTTAGGCATGCATTTCAGTCTCCCTCAGACCTCTTCCACCCTTTTCTTCCCTTTCTATAATGTTTCTTCATATGGATAATTTCTACAGTTAAAAATCATCAAATTTTATAAAAAAAAATGGAAAGGGATTTTCTTTCTAAAGTTTTTTTCTGTTTTGGAGAACAGGCTTATGATTTTGAGTCTTTGGTGTGGAGATAATGAGATATGGGTACAATGTTTCCTTCTGTCAAAATTTGACTGGCAGCAACAAGAGCTGGGTTTAAATTTTATAGGGGCCACTACTAAAACACTGGCTCCATCCAGAAACCTGGGAAAATTATAGAAACATTTCTGCTACTCAGTGAGCTAATTTTCTAACCCAACAAAAAAAGGTTTAACAAACCTTGTTTAACAATCAAAATTTTTATCCAAGGAAGAAAAGAGCACACTTAAACAGGCAGATAAACAGAGCAACAGCAACAACATAGTTCCTAGAGGCTAAATATAACTGCTTAGCAGTGTTTTTTGCCTGGGATGCAATTCTTTCTAACACAACTACCTCTTAAATGTAACACATACAAAACCAGGTAAGTCTTAGGTCTCTCTTTGGACCTTTTTCATTTTTTACCTCTTTGCCTCACCCAGTCACAAGACATCTCTTTCTCCTGTGGCTTCCTCTCCCCTCTGGAGTTCTTGGGATATAACTGGTGTCTTCGTCATGAAGATTATATATGCCTTGCATGAACACTAAGCACAGAGTCCTTTTCACCTTAATATTTGTCAACTACTAGTGTTATGTCTCAGAAACCTATCTTAGGCTATATTGCAGGTATAGCTCTTTATTCCCTGTTGAGGATGTTTAGATGTTTATGCTTTATAGCATATTTTAGATGTCTATACAGATTTAAGCAGCTAAATTTAGCTGAGCTAAGATCTACCTGAATTGCTTAGGTTTATCAAGAATACAATCAGTCTTCCTAAAATACTGACAATATATATTGCATTTTTCAACAGAAAATGTGATTCCTAATTACAAGCCCATTTCTTCCAATTGGCAGCCATTACATAGCACCATGAACCATGCACATCTTTTTTCTTATTTTATCAGCTGGCTATAAAAGTTAGTTTCAAGGTCCAGAAAAATTGAATTTACTTGAATAATTACTAGCCACCTGCTTCCTTTCATAACTGCTGAAATGAATATGAAGCTTTTTGCTGCTTTCTAAACCACATGACTGCTTTATTGGGAACCAAAAAAACAACTGCAGGAATGTCAGATGAAAGATGCTGAACAGCAACACATCATTTCTTTCCTAAAGGGTTAATTCAGCAAATAAAAACACAGAATAAGCATTCCGGAGATCCAGATTCGATTCCTGGCTCTGCTTTTGTGGTACTTGTTCGGGTCACTTAATTTCTTCATGTCTGAGGTTTCCCATAATTAAAGACAGAGATACTGCTTTTCATGTCAAAAGTATACAGGAAAGATATTTCTTTCAATATTTATGCATTCTAAAGATATCAAGTCTGGAATTCAAACACCTTTTGGATAGACAATCATCTTATAAAAGGGTATACATTTTTAACTTCAAAATACTTTATACATCACACTGTAAGACTAATTCTTCTTATTCATATATTCCCTACTTAAGCAGCTACAACAGAAACAAGTTGAATTTTAAATAAACTACGTTCTTTCAGATTCAAAAGCTAAGATAATCTGCTTTCCCAGAAGCTTGAAGCCCTTTAGAAAGTTGCACAAACCTAAATATTTTAAAACTTTTCCTAGAAGTCTCATGCAAAACTTGTGGAAATGAAACAACTTAGGTTTAAGAAACGTCATTTGTCATGGAAGGGAGGCAGATGTTATTAATTATCAAAGTAAAGATCATGCTCATACTGCACAAAAGCAGAAAAAGTATAGTAGCACTGTAAGTGAACCGTAAAATTACAATGTGTTATTTTTGCTAGAGGTGGTAAAACTAACATTGTATTCAATAAGAAGGAATGTTGCTTTTCCTTTAAAAGAAAATGTTACAGGAAAAATCTCTGTATAACTACATCTGTCAGTACTGGTCATCTGAAAGACTTTTTCATTGATTTCTGCTTTTATAACAGTACAAAACTGATGAAGTTTGCACTAGAATGGAGTGACAAATTGTGGCACAGTCCAACAAGTCAATGTGGTGTGGTTCTGCTTCACTGCCTTCCTATGCGAATCTGAATGACCTGAAAAGGTCATTTTTTTTTCTCCTTCCTTCCTCTCTTTTTTCCAACTGTTTGACAGAACATTTTTTATGATACACCTGAGTGTGGACTAGTACTATAGGCCTTAGCCTCAAATGCTGGCACGTAAGTAGAGGGAAGCTATTTTTTCTTATTTTCTTTTGCACTCAATTGTCTTCAGAATGCCTAAGATAGCAAATGTATTGAAATAAAATTGTGTTACTCCTTTTTCTCCCAGCATCTGTTATAAACCAAGGAAGATACATTTCTGAGACCAACCTGTACTCCTTTACACATCATGTGATAAATTTGACCTTGACACTTACTTTTGTATTACATTTTGACCCTTAGTACAAGTATGCTACAAGGTTTAAAATTCTGTAGGTATACTAGAATCATAATTGTAATAATGGTCCATTTAACACAGCACAGGACTTGTGTGGTTTTCTTTTATTAATTTCTGTAGAAAACCAAAACATTTTCTGATAAATACAGAGAAAAAAACGAAAGCAGCTAGATACTAGAGTCAAACTAATACAACTTTTTTACTGCTGACATTGCTTTTGATTTGTCACAGAATTCACTTTCCAAAATTGGAAACTCTCACTCTTTAGCTGAAAGTTACTCATATTTGGAATAAATTATATCACCATATGTTTTAATTTTTCTTAATGATTCCCTCATATTGCTACTTATTTTTTTTCTACAAGACCATTTAGTTAGCATTTGTCATTGAAGATTCAAATCTAAAATTATCATGTGAGAAATTATAAGCCAGATGAGTAGATTCATTAATCTCTTCAACATTGCACATGTTTTAACATTGTCCAGATGAATCTTTACTCATGTAATCACTTGTGTCTAGGCTTTACACAAGTCTTCTAGTTGCGGACTCCATGGAATATTAATTCTGCTTGTCATTAGGTACACAGGTAAGAAACTACTGATTTTTGTAATTTAAAAAAAATAAAAATTGTTTTCATGATCTATTTTTTCCTCTGCAGACGTGAAACCTGCTTTTTCCAAGTTACATAAATAGACCATAGTGCTCTCTAATTCCATTTAAAAATAAGAAGAAAAATAAGAAACACATAAAAAATATAAATCTGAAGTGATATATTTACAATTTTCCTAAGATATTTCATACACTCTTTGTACAGGAAACTGCAACATGGGAAGGAGAAGTTCTTTTATGTAAAGAGAGTAATCAACCAACTGGGGACTAATTTGTCCAAATTATCTTGTGCTGGGCACTCTTTTGAGGACAGTCACCTGCCTGCCAGACCCAGTGGCTGCCTTGGTAGGGCTTTTGCTAGCTCCTTTGCTGTGGAGATGGTGTGATATCACAGTGCCTTGTGGAGCTCCAGCTAGCAAGAGCTCCTCTTGGCAAGGTTGCCATCTCCTTTTCACACAATCTGTAGTGCGCAGCCGGATGTGTGGCAAACGTGGTTCAGTAATAGTCCAGTACATTCTCTTCTCTTACAGCATGCCAAAGTAGATACCCTTCTACATTGGAATGAAACATAAAGTTAATGAGAAGAAAAGTCTAAAAAACAAACTACGAAACAAGTTCAAAAATAGGTTTTTCTTAGTTATGGACCACTGCTGCTTACAGTAAAAATTATATAGCTTGCTTTTATTTCTGATCATTTCCAAGTTTAGAAAGTTGAAAACTGGTTTCCAAGCAGGCAGAAAATTTCCACATGGTCATTCAAGATTTCTCAACTTTCATGTTGAAGACCCTTAAATGCAGAATGCTTTTCATTTCTATCTTTCTGGACCATGTCTTTTAGCTCAGATGGACTCCAGAGTTTTGGTGTACATGTGTTAACTCCTGACATTTATGTGAAATTATAGTCCAATATTTTATTAGGCTATTGGAATAAATTTTGAAAAATGTATACGGTTATATGGAATATTTTATCTTTGTTTTTATATAAATGGCACTGTGCTATTTATTCGGTGACATAATATTTTCTGTTTCTCAGTTCTGCTTCATCAGCATCATTTAATATTACTTTGACTGTTTCTTTGCATTTTACGCTGTATAAAATACTAACAGCAATGCCCTGTTGACTTCCCTCTCTCTGCTTGGGCTGGCAATTTAATCAACCCCACAAAGGAAGGGTGGTTTCATGCAGTTCTTGCCAATAGAGAGGGCGTTTCCTCTGTCATGTAGATTCCACCCCCCACCCCCACCCCGCCCTTCTCAACCAGTCCTCCCAGGAACTTTGCAGAGTTCATAAAAGGGTGAGCAAGGGAAACAGGAGGAAGAAAATCTATCTGCGACTGGTAGCTACTGGGCATTTAGAGGCAGTGGAGTCTTGATTTGTCAAGATCATTCTCCCTACCTTAGCGAATAAGCACTTCTTGACTTAGAAGCAGCAGCCTAACCTAATGGTCTGATTTCTAGGCATAGATATTATAGGTGGTTGCCCAGAAAAAGAAAAAAAAAAAAGTTTGTGCAGAGTTAGCATAGTGAATAGTATAGTGGATGGAACTCGTAAATAATAGGATCTGTATACTCTATAATGACACTTGTTAGACTTCTAGGAAACAAAAATTCAGAGTGAAATAAAATATGTTCAGAGTATGGCTAGATTACTTGGGTCTTCAGGACAGCCCAATCATTTGTTTCACGTACAGAAGTAAGAAGTGAACTTTTAAGGAAAGAGTTAGACAAACACAGACTCACATTGGTGCCCCTTGAGGATACAGTGATGTCATTCTTGTCCATCTAGTTGTAGAAAGTTTCTGATAAAATGATTGAGTAGCATCCTCAATTTATATAGGAACAAATGCTTTCTAGAGAATGCAAGAGCATAGCTGTGGAAGATCATGACTGTTTTTATTTTCTGTCAATGACTAATATGCTTCCTAAAATACAACAACTATTATAGTGAATCACACTTGTCAAGTCTAGAATTTTTTCCTCTGCAATTGTGGGAACCAGATAATTCAGAGAAAGATGCAAGAAAACTAATGGAAAGCACAGAGTAACTTTTCACAGGAAAATATTCCTGGCTCCTTGTTTGATGAGAATTACCAGACAGAATAAAAAGACATTTGAAATCTATATGCTCATATCAAGGAGGAAAAGTCAGTCAGAAGCTGATAGTCCTGTCTATGTTACTTATATCCAGAAGATTAAAAATGCTTTTGCTTTGTAGTGCATTCTCTGATAGCTCAAATGCACTGATATTTCCTTACTCTGCCAAGATCAGGAAAGAGATGTTTCAGAGAGCAGAAGAGGATAAAAAATGAATTAATTGCTGACAAGAAAGATCTTTGCATTTATTTTGATTATATTAGTGACTTTACTTGACTGTGAGTTCACATTCTTAGGCAGTTTTGGTCTGTTAATCAGTCTTAAAAAAGACTGCACAATCTTGGGTGAAGATAGAGAGAAATTTTTAAAGTTTCCAAAAAAAAGTCCAAATATATATTGCCTGCTAAAACTGGCAAAGTAAGTATCAAGCTGTGTCACCTCACCCTGACCTAAATTAGATCCTTAGTTTACAAGTAGTCCCATTTATTTCCCTGAGACTATTCCTGGACACAGGTGATACTCAGTCTAATTAAAGTCATTCATCTGTTTTTAAGAAAATCCAAATAAAAAGAGCCTGAAGTGGTATTCAATGATTGCACACATCTTATGTTAGAAAACACAAATCCTGAAAAGAGTCCTATTGGCTGCATGATTCCTTCAGTTCTTCAACCTATACTATGAAAGTTGAATCAAGTGCTACTAATGCAAGGAGAGAGACTTCCAATGTTTGCTCTGATACTTCCAAAGTTAAGATGTCAGTAAGGGTTGTGTATTTCTTTAATAACATCATAAGCAATGAGTGAAACCAAGACAAAAAGACAGATTCATGTAAATTGTGGCTGTTTATCAACAGCATTTCCACTGCTATTATTAAGCCTTTGCAAAATGAGAATCAAAATATCAAGGATACCTTAATCTTGTGGTGAAAGGCACAATGAGAATCCATGATAACAAATTTGACAGTAAAAATTAAATAAAACTAAAGTCCCTATTCTTTATTAACACAATCATGTTACAGATTAGGAGGACATGTTGGATGCCCCACTTCTAAATCCTCAAAATAAAACTAAGTGCATTTTGGAAGCAGTGCTTAGTCACATGGAGTTATTAGCTTCCATACAGGAAAAACTCAATTATTTTTTATGTTGAATTACATCTGAATTATATACACTCTGAATTATGCAGGAGGTCAGACTATATGAGTTAATGATACTTAAGGTATTTATGAATTACATTTCCATCAGAGACCTGTAGCAGGGTCTGATATAGCACATGTTTGTTCTCTTCTAGGAACATGTCAATACTTACCAAGATGGAGGCAGAGTTTTAGGCATAGAGGTTCATCTCAGGCCTTCTATTCTCCACATACTTTCCAGGACACTAAATCCTTTTGATGATGCTCACGAGATATAAATCAGTATTTAAACCTACTTCTATTTTTTTTTTTCCTTAATCACACAGAGGATTTCAGCTAAGGCTCTGCTGTGCCTAACAGTGACCATTATCCAGTGCAACATTGCTGATGTTTGCAATGACAGTTGACTTTGACTTATCTGACATATTCTTTCACTGCTATAGCTACTTTCCAGGACACTTGGGTGCATTTGGCAAGCCTCATGCATTATAACTATCAGATCCCCTAGAAACAGTTGTGGAGGCACTGAGGACAGGCTGGCGCTTCCTTACATGTGGCTGGAAAAAGCTGTTTGTTTCCTAATGGATAGCAAACCCCGAAACAGAGTACAGTTATAATGGTTCTTTTATTAAGACTGATTTATGTAAAATCTGATTTATGTAACAGTCAGCCATCCTTCTGAGGAGCTTAACTTCCAAAGGGATTGTGGAATACAAAGCCATTCTTTGGCTTTCAGGTTGCTACCAGCAACATGTAATAATAGACTGTAAGTCAGATGTAAAATAGAAAAAATGATTACATACTCAAAGCACATCTCTACTCCAGACAAAACTTTTAAAAAAAAAAAATTTATTCAGAATATGGATCTTAACTAGTTTACTGATATTAATCCTAATGACTCTAACGCTATGAACCACATTATAATTGTAAAATCAGAACATATGATTCACTATCAGGACTTAAAAACATAAAAATGTACAGTGATGTGTATCCAAACAGACAGCATTCAAAATGTGCATTGATTTATTTTTAGGGCTATGCATACTGAATATTAATCACAAAGTTACCAGCATTGTGGCAGTTGAAAGCTGGAAGATTTTTTTGCCTTGTATGTATGTTGGTATTTCAGATTTTTCTTATTTGCTTTCACAAGCAGCAGTAATACTCTTTGTTTCTCTAAAAGCTCCCCCAAAATCTAGGAATAAAAGTCTTTTGTGATGCTTGCAATTTGCTCTAAGTCACGTCAAACTAGTGTACAACCACTCTCTGTGGAAGGCTCCCCAATGCCCCTGTTCAGCATCAGTTAGATTATTTTCGACATGAAAAAAGGTTTCAGTAGAAAAGCATTACAGCAACACTCGATGGAGTGCCATGTAGCCGCCACCTTCTTTTATTTAGATGACTTGGTTTTGTCCCATTTAAGTTCTCTACTAAAAGCATTAAGTAAAATCTTTATACCCTACCATTTGCTCACAAACTAGGGCCAAATAAGTTAGTAAAGCGTTGACATATGAGTGTGATAATCATAGTCAAGGTCACTTGTGCTATTAGACAACTGAAAACATTTTACTCAGTATTTAAGAATGTAAATGTTTGTTCTAAGAGTACCAGCTTAGCATTAAGACTGTGATTTACTGACTAGGTTAACTAAGTTCTTAACTGATAACATTAGCTAGCAACCAGCTAAAGTTCTTGGCACATGAAGATATTAGCTGTGTCCCAGTATAATCTTTCAAAGAAAAAAAAAAAAGAAGAATGAAACTAGGTAGAGAGCCAAGATCCATAAATATTATACAATAAGGCCTGTTCATTTATTCTTTGTAAAACTATTACAAAAAATTAAGCTCTGGATCTGGGATGGAAATGCTGCATTGCATCAGACAAAAAATGTGCCCTTTGTTCCTACTTAATCTGGACGGTCGTCTTGGTTTTGGGCACTGATTCCTGCTTGTCAGTGTTAATCCCCAATTGTTCCTACCTTAAAAGCTATCTGATTGAACTTCTTCCTTAATCACCCTCTAACAATTGGATTGATTCAATACATTCATTCAAAGAAGATGAGAGAAGACATGAGGAGAAATAACAAGTGTGGTTTTTTCTTGTCTTTCAGAAAGACACAGCAAGTCATTTCAGATATTAAATGCAAGGCCTTTGGGGCAAAACACGTAACACTAACTTTTCCCTGCTGTAATAAGTGGACTTGCAAAACATTTCCTACCTAAAACGTACAGCCATCATTTCCATTTAACAGCTTTAGATATGATCACATTTCTGCAGGGAATTTGGAACAGGTGAGGAGGTCGAGAGAAGTTATTACACTGAGGCTGAAAGCAGCACTTTTGACAGACATAGTCTGAGAGCACCCTGTTTCCTTGAATTCGATGGAAAGCATTATACAATATTTTGATAGTGCATAATATGTATTTCACAGTACTGTAAGATATTCCTATTGATCTGCACGAGAGGGAAAGAAAATATGCTAAAGCTCCTCCAATAACCCTGCTTGTTCTTGGTAAGCTAGTACTACTAAAAAAGTTGTCCCGGAGTATTTTTGGTAACAGGGCAATTTACAGTAGGCTACTAGAAACTGGGAGGTAAGGATGCTCATTTTTTGCCCACTCCACAAAAGACAAGAGGGTATTATGGACTGAGCAGCAGAGGGGAAGCTGATTTTCATACTTTAAATTGGAGAAGTCCCTTCACTTAGTTATAGAGGTCTTTAAATTTTACGTGGCAGCCATAGTGGTAACCATCCAAATAATCAGTTACAGTGCTCTTCCCAACTGCCAGAACTGAGCCTTTTTTATAGGAAGAGTTCAATAGGAATTGCAAAAACCATGCTAATTTTTATTATAAAACTGAGGCCAGACATCATTTTAAATTTTTGAAGTATTGACAAACAAGGTCATCATTAGGAAAATATGTCTATGTTTATCTGCTGTGGGAATGTTTCAAAATGCAATGTGTTACTGCTCTAACGGGGGTGGAAAGGGAAGGAGAGAAAAGCAAGAGGGAAGGAGTAAGCAGAACAAAATAAAGTATTATCTCTTCAAGACTTATGGCATCTTTTTTATCTCCTCATGTAGGTGATTGTGACTGTACTGCGAAAGCTCAATTAGACATGAACTGTAATCCTTTGGGGTACTGTACTGATGTTAGACTGAGATTAAATTCTCTCCCACATAAATCTATTTCACTTTAGAATTTAATATGGATGAAGTAGCTTTTATAAGCCTTCCAATAGAAGAAACATAATAAGATTCTAACAACTTTACTAGCAAGTGTCACTTTGCAAATATATAAATTTAGAAATTATTTTCTTTCTCTAATCTTCTAGAACTAAGATGTAGCTGAGAATTCTAGGTGTTTGGGATCAGATCCATAATGGCATAAGAAGTGAATGATATAGGCCCTTTTCTTGATATCAGTAGCAACAGCTGAGATGTAGTCCTTCTTATGTTACATGTTCTACAGATATTTAGTGAAATACTGTCCCTGTAAGGATGAAATTTGAAAAGAACTGAAAGAAGGAAAATGTCACAAATTTCAAATTTACATCTATTAATTTATTTATGGCTTGAACTCGCATGGAGAGAGATAAGCATAAGGCAGGAATGGATTTAGCAGGGGTAGAGGAGTAGTAGCATTGCTGTACACAGAAACAAAAGATTAGTTTTATCTCACCTATGTTTTCCCATGTAAAAGTTAGACTTCTAATTTGAAATCCCAGGGTGTCTGTTGAACACTGGTAAGTTCAGCAAGGATAACTTAAAAATCACAGACAGCCAGCACTCAAAATGAATCAATATTTCTTTTTTTGTTAAGTTCCAAAATATTTTTATTGACTTTAATATTTTGCAGTACTAAATAATGCTGCAATATAGTTCTTCTGTTATCTAACAGTTTCAAAAGATCGTACTATGATTTTTCAGCACAATCTATTACTGATACTGAAAAGTCTTGTTTGGAGGATTTTAAAATTTATTTTGTAGAGCTCATACCTAAAAAGGTTCAGATTAGCTTTCAAGTTAGGCAAAATGAAAATATTTAAAGATACATGTGAGTTCTTGAATAAAACCAGTGAAATAGCTGCAGAAAGGCAAATAAATAATATTTAAACTTTGTGCACCTGAAAATTAGAACCTTTCCTTCAAACTATCTTATATCTTAACACTTTTTGAGAAAACCAAATAATATATTGAAGTCAGAACCACGTCAGATGGATCTGATTCTTCCAGTTGCTCCTTGCCCTGGGTTAGCTTATTGAATCTAGTGGTACTCATTTCAAATCTGGGGAAAGAAATGAGGTATTGAGCATATACATTGAGTATGACTGCCATGTTGTGCAATTCATATACAAAACACATGTATAGAGTGACATTGTGATTTTCACTTTCCTTTTTCACATTTCAACCTTAGTCTTAAACCTTATGACATTTGAGAAACTTCCAGTGAAATCAGGGCATTATATGAAGGTATAGAGTACACCAAAGCCTCTGTTCTCTGAAACTTAATTCTGCTTGTAGGCTACAAGCACCAAAACTGTTCCTTTGGGGCAGCAAGTGTTAAAACAAAAGCTGTGTTAACAGCTGAAAATGTACCAGTACTTAAATTCTTTTTCCTTTGCCATAAAACCTATCACGGAGTCAGGCCTGTATGTTTTTCCATATCCCTATAGACACAACTACTGTGTTCTTAACATCCGTAAAAACCTAAGCATTTGTAACCCTAAAAAGCTCTATTTGTTGAAGATCGAGTAAAGTTCAAACAATTTTCTTTTTCAGTCAAACAGGGCTGGCTACACTGGGCTAAGTGTTTATTACCACCTCTTTTCACCCGTGCCAATTAGCACCTACCAGTGAACACAAAGACAGATGGTCATTGCCAGTGAGGGCTTCTGTCAAGAATTTCCCTTTCCTAAGTAGGGGTGGGGTGGGTGGGTGTGGCGTGTAGGGAGGAGAATTTGTATAAAACCTGCTTTGTGTTTTTACAGAAAGGGAGCCAGCAAGAAATTTTATGATGTTATCACAGCTAGGTCTAAAATAAGAATTCTACTTGCACAGAATAAGAGTTCCATTATTCGTCTGATTTTTTAAACTTTGCATAATATGAGCCCAACTGGATTTAGCTCAGGTACCTTGGAAAACAAGGAGATTTACAGCATTGTTTCTGACTGCTTTCTGACTATAAGCAGTTCACAAAAAATCCTGGTTTTTAGATTTAGAAATGAAACTATTAATCCTGCAAAAAGCTTCACAAATCATTGCACCACAAGTAAAACTCTGACCCACTCATATCAGGTAATTTATCAGCAGTAATTAGTTGCTATTAATAATAATGAGGTATAGGAACACAAAGTATATTATACTAAATAGAAGTACAATATCCTATTATTACAGAAATTCTGAGAGATATTATCCTTTGAGTGAGATGTAAGTGTAATAAAGCTAGATTTAAGTGACGCAGAGCCACAATTCTTGGATCTTTACCTAATTTCACTTAACTAATTGCTCCTATATTTATATTTCTTACACTGGTATGAAGATTCTTTATTACTCTCCTACCCTCTGTGTCATCTTGATGTATGTTCACAAGGCTGTTCTATTCTTTCTCCAGCCTTAGCTGAATTTCAATAATGGGTACAGTGTTCTAACATATAGGCTGTAAAATCTGAGTGCTCTTGGGTCTTTGGATAAGAGCTGCTATATGCAAGACTGTCAGTGGAATAAAACACCTCTCACTGTGTTCTCCAGCTCAGCGGTTTTTCTTCCAAACATCATGTCTTACTACTTTTGCCTTATCCGCAGGCACAGAGAGTTGGTCAGAAAACAGTTGTATGGATTAGAAATTAATCGCTTGCCAGGTAGTGCAGGTTAATCGGGCACAAAATAAAGATCATGTGGATGGAGGGAATTAATATGTAGCACATATTATTTTAATGTATACCTTTTTTTATTACAGTTTAGAAATCTCTCATTATAAGGGAGTCAATGTTGCAAAGAAGTTGAGCTTATCAGGATGGAGGACAAGGAATGTTCATTACTGTTTGTATTTGATAAGTCATCTATGAGAAATGCAAATATTTAGAGGAAACTAAATTATGTACAGATTGTTAAGAGGGTATAGGCTTGTACTATTTGCTGTTGAGTGTTTTTTTTTTTCCATGGTGCCACCAAATAACTATTTAGAGTTAAAATAGTAGAACATAATTTTTAGTGTATAATGTCTTTATAAAAAAAGGCACAGATAGAAACAAGATCTAAAAGGTGCCTCAAAAAGATGTACCCCCTTTTTTAAGAATGACCCTTATTGAGACTTTCTCTAAACACTGAAATCCGTACTGATATTAGAGCATAAACTCCAAAAATGAAAATGTTGTTCTGTAGATATTTCACTCTCAGGATGGTATGGGAGGGTGGATACTAATACCAGGACTGTGGTAATGTTGTTCGGTAGTTAGTAGCTATTTTCATCCTGGTATTTCTCACTGCAACTCCTTAATTATGTTTATGTATTTACATGGGGTGACATGTACACATTCAGTTTACAAAATATTTTTCCCCTGAGTAAAGAATTTCAGGTTCTTGTTAGGTGAGAGATTATGCATAAACATCCCTTGCAAAACAGACTAGCTTGGGCTGTGTGCTGCAGTTGTTTTTAAGCACTGCCACATAAGTACTTTTGGAAGCACATGGCATGCTCTGATAATTAACATTTTATTCCCATTTGTAGGGTGAAAGATAGAAATTGCTTAGTTTAGTTTATTTTGTATTCCTTCTCTTGTCCTTATTTTATGTCTTTTTTACCCCCTTCATTATTTTAAAGACATCTTAGAGAGCTTCTGGTCCTTCAGTGAAATATTCCAGTCTTGGAAATTTGACCTTTTATGTGTACATTGTAGAAAAGGAGTAGATTCATAGCTTTTAAGGCCAGAAGGGACCATTCGATCATCAAACCTGACCTCCTGTATAACACAGGCAAAAGAATTTCCCCTCTATTGAGTCCAATAATTTGTCTGTAAACCATCTAGTAACAGGATGTTATTTTTTAAAAGTAGTTTAAAACTGTACAGGTCTCATTTTAATTTTTCACTGATGGTTTCAGTTTATCATTCAAATAATATTTATAACAGAGAATATCTGTATGTATATTTCTAGTACTTTATACAGATCGTTGGCTATGTCTTAGTTTAGTTTATTAATCCATTGATGAAGCATATGTTGCTTTGCATTTCAGTGGTTACAAATCTGAGTCCTAAAATTCTCCAAATCAGAGACTGTACTGCCATTAGACTAAATCATTTCATCTCGCTCACAGGCATCCGCTTGCACCCACATAAATTATCAAGTTAAATTCAAGGCTTACTTGTTAGTTGTGAACACTGCATAGCTTCTGCCAGATTCTGCTTTCACAGTCCTATACAGTATGGAGAAATGAAAGGGCAATATTAAATTGCCAGTTCACATCTATTTACATCACATATAACAGCCTTTATCTCAGCTTTATTCAGCTCTGACTCCTCAGTTGCTTACAAGTTGATGGGAAAAATTACATTATGCAACAACTGAGAGGCATGCTGTGGAAACAGGGTCAGCATAAAAGACCAGCAATGAGAACCATGTTCAAATTACACAGTTTTTTTAAAAAAGAGTGAATGGACACCAAGCACTCTACTGAGTTACAGTGCAAAATGGCTTCTCTGAGAAGAACAGGAAAAATGGTTCTCGTGGAGGTTTCAGGCTAAGTCAAACCCAACTCAAACCTCTTAACCAGTAAAAAAAAAAATGTGAAGGAAGAGTGCAATTCCCCTTCCACAACTACTGTCAAGTGGAAGAAGGCTTTTTCGTTTTCACTGAAATGAATAACACTCAGACTCTACTGGTAAATGACTACTGTAGAGCATAGAATGTGGAAATATGTAGAGCCACTCATTTTTAACACCTCCCCACAGTTAGAAGAGAGATCAATAGCTATAACCACATTGAATAACCTGTCAGAGATGTAATAGATGTTAAAGGAAAGACACAAATCAGACTCCTCAAAGCTGACACATAGTTAACTACTGCTACCACTGTGATACAACCCAGAGAAAGTCATCTCTGGACATACTTGCAGCCTTAAGTCAAGAAGCCACAATTTACTGTTTTGTCAAAGATGGCTAAGAGACTTACTATTTGTCAAGAAATAACAGGTACGTGTGCATTCTAACTTTTGGAGAACAACTGGACATTGCCTGGAAGCTAAACAGCATGTTAGGGATATTCAAATGCATTGGAGTCAAAGTCTCCAAAGAAAGGGAAATGTGAATACATTATAGAGGGCAATATTAAAGAGTTAATTTCCTGACACATTGGAGGGACCTCCAAGTTTTTAATAGGAGTCACCATTATGTATTGCCAAGTTAACTATCAGTAGTGTTGTTGTATTGCATCACAGGCTCACTACTGTCTTGAGTAGGGAGGCAGAACAAGGACCAGGTTCATAAAGAATTTGTTAATATAGTATTTTGTAAGCAGGCAAAGAGAGGCTTGCCCATACACACAGTCGAAAGGGAGCCATAGGAGTGTAGTTAAATTCTCCCAAGCTGGAGCTGATGTGTCCGGCCTTTTGGTCTGTTGGATTTTGCATGGCTGTGGGCTGGCTTGGAGCACAGGGAGGGACAGCCCCACAGGCAGAGCTTACTTACCTCTGCCATTTAGAGGTAAATGCCATCTAGACTTTTATGGCAAATACCATCTAAACATGCTCATTGTGGCCCTTGAAGGCACTGGCAAGATATATTAGAAGCCAAGCTGAATCCAGCCATGAAAGGAGAACATTTTTGAAAACTGCATGATCAAAAGATCAGCTGAAAACTGTTCCACAGCATCCAAAACCAACACAAACCGCAGTGAGATGAAGAAACTATTAATCAGGAAAAAAGAAACAGAAGCTGGCAAAAGTCATCTCACTGCAGTTCCGTGATTAGATCACAACTGGGAGAGAATTCTGCAATTTGCAGATTACAAACAAAGGAACAAGAAAACATAGTTATGAAACTCAGCAGGGTAATACTGAAAGTTATAAAACAGAGACATAATACTAGACCAACTGTTCTGTACATCTTGTTCATCTCACAAGGTGTCTTTTCAGATCATAATTAGAAGAAGAAAGAATTCAGTGGGGAGGAGAATCAGGATGGACAACAAGAAATACATATTTGAGTGAATTTTTTTTTCTTGAATTTCGTTAGTTTTCATGGTGCCAAAGGTTTACCAAGTATCCAAAGTTAAATTGTTAAATGTTGCTGTCCTGATTGCTTCAGTGCTGCCTTGCTGGGGTGCTACACTAGGTGGTCTCAAATCACAACATACATGCCGTTGATCGTAACCACTGTCTTTCACTGAACTAGAAGTGAAATGTGAAATGTAGATGAGAGCCTTAAATTTAAAGTATTGTTATAATTGAAAGTGTCACTGCTGAGGTGCAACTGGCTAGGAAGAAACACTCTATTAATCAGCTTGCCATACTCAGAAGAAAGTTGTTTCAAAGTATGTGGGAGATACAGTATGAATTTGGCCTCTGCATTTTAATATGTGGCTTCTTGTACCCAAGGAAAAGATAAGTACATTTCCTTGCCTAAGCAGAGGAATGTGGAATAGCAATTCTTACTAGGCATTGTCAAGTAACTTGAGGTATGAAATCTGAAACCTGGATTCTCATCTCCATCCATCTTAAGTTCATGTCCAGGGAGACAGGCTTTAATACACAGGGTTCTGGGGTATAACCCCTTTTCATGCTTCTCTGTTCACTGTAAATGTTCAAGAGAAAAGAGACAAGCAATATGATAAAGTTACATAGAACTTTGGAAGTTTTAATGCTGAGAGACACAAGGTCAAACAAGAGAAGATCAGGCACTATGACAATCAGCAGAATGCAAAGGCGTAATTAACATGGAGAATGGATCATCTGAGATGGCACCAGAAACCACAGCTGTGATCATTCAAAAAGTGTTAGACAAGCACTTTGAAGCAATGAAAACATTAGCAAAGTGTTACTGGGAATGACTGCAGTGGACTACATGGCCTCCTTCTGTCCTGAAGCATTACTGTAAAGACTTATAGTTTAATGCTGAAATAAAAAAGGGAAAAAGGTTAGCAATGCTGTGATGTTAACACCATAGACTTTAAACCTAGCAATTATATACTAAGCAGAGAGATGAGCACTTATATTTGTATTTTTTGAAGGAATAGAAGTGAGAAAGTGGCCTGAACACAGTCCAGGAAACCAGGACTCTTGAAGGGTAGTCCTGTCTCTCCCAGAAAATTTTGTTTTAGCTTTGAGAAAAGTCCCAATTTCTTTGCCCCACTTTATTCCTCCTGTAAAAAAAATTAAAAATAATATTTGTCTGGGCTGCAGGAGGAAGAAATTAACAGTGAATGTTGAATTCTTTGAAAATATGAAGTTACTATTCGAGGGCACTACATGGGGCCACTAAGTTTAGCCACAACTTGATGTGACTGAATGGGCAGTTTTCAACAACACAACTCTTAATTTCTGAGATAGGTATGATTTACTAGCTTATCATATAGGCTAATGCGGTTTCTACTTCTGTTGATGGACCATTTTGGATTAAATAACCCCAATATTGAGTCTCAGTTTCCCTGACTAGTAAGGACATAATGACACTTATAAAATCAAAATTATCTACTTTGAGATCTACTTATGTAAATCTGTATATAAAAGGCTGGGTTGTCATCATAAACTTTGTAGATTAATCTCAAACTCTTATTGGTTTTTTTAGGCTTTGAGGGGGTTTCATTGTAGCTGTAATACTAATTATATTCATATGTGAGTATAACCTCCAAATTCAAAGGACTTAGGGTACTTTTTTAGACCCATGTACGTGCTGATTCTCTTGGTCAGTACATGTACAATGATTGCGTGCAACCTGATACCTGCGTTTCGCTAGTGTTTCCTTCAAGGAATAAAGAATTGCTATGAATGGTGTATGAATGCATGTTTATAATGCCTAAGGATACACAAAGGATAAATTCACAGGATATTCAAAGGATATTCACAACTGTAATGAATTTACTGAGAAAAAGCAAGAATCTGTTTATCTGAAACATGATGGAGATTATGTAAGTGCAATATTTCTTTCTGGCATTATCATCTCCTCTATGCTGCAACCATAACTACTTTAGTTCCTTGTTCAAAGTAGCTGGACATTTTTGGAAATGTAGGAGCTCTCTGAGGATTAACTAGGCTGCCATAGTTGGTGTAGGTAAGATCTCACAGTGCTCCATATAATTCCCTGAGGATGGCTTTCTTTTCTTCTCCCATCTCTGTAAAATTTTGAGAGCCATGTGCTGGGGTCTATTGGGGGTCGGGGGTGTTGCATTCCCAATACCTTTTCTTCAAAATGTAAAGTTAAGATGCTGCCCCATTTATTAAGGCTTTCTTTGCAACTTCTCTGGCAAATTGAGTTTGTACCACACAGATATAGAAAAGTTGCAGTAAAATAAGGCTTTGCTTAAAAAAAAATTAAAGGAGTTTGTTGAATAAAAGGTGCCTGAGGCCTTGTCTTCACAGGAAAGTTTTCTGTGTAAAGCTAATATAGAAATATATTGGCACACTAATTACTTCTAGAGCTGGACTGTTCACATTGGGAGTTAGTTTGGGATAATTAGTGTTCCATAAAATCACATCCTACCTTTCTGAACACTAACTTCCCTTTTTAGACGAGACTGGAAAGTTTGAGATTTACTCGTAAAAAGGGTTTTGAAAATGCAGTTCCATCTGACATTCTTGTGAAAAGTAAATATAACCTGCTATACAATTAACAGTGACTTGTTCTTGGCAATTCTTTTTAAAACAAATGAATTACTAACAAGACATTGGGTAATGGTATCTTGTCTGCAGAGATTTCTATTTTTATATTTCGGTAAGCATAGTTTGATTCTTGGCTTTGTAATTAAAAAGAAGGTGACATTCCGAGTTCAGTTTTCATGGAATCAGCAGGCGTTGCAGGCAGCTGGTAAAACAAGGAAAAAGTTCTTTTACCTTTTCTTTATAACTCTATATGACTTTGATCCCATATAAGCCAGATTTCTGCACCTAAGCACAACCCAAAAGCCAACAGAGCTCTGTACAGTCATAAAAAGCTCACTGCAAAAACATTGTCTATTTTCTATCTCCACTATTGCTCACAAGTAACCCCAGGCCATGTTGTACAGTATGGGTACCTAACCATCTGTGGGGCAGCTATACCCTGCAGTGGGCCACCAAGTTGTGCCCATTAGCAGATTTATTGTAGTGAGTGTTGGTTTCTTCCCTTCCTTTCATTTGAAAGGCAATCCAGAAATGCAGAGGTGAAGAGCCAGGCAACAACCGGGGGCACTCAAGACGAGACCTGGAAGCAAAGAGTGGAGCACTCCTGCCTTTTCATGTAGGCTGAGACAGACATTGAGGGTGGTAGCAGTATTTGCTTAATTTCTCTTCTGGCACAGCAACTGTCAGCATGGGGACAGACATCCCAAAGTCTGTGCAATGCATTCTGCAAGCTGATGAGTGTTTTGTTGTACTTTCTACTACTACAGTGATAGTACTTATGATTCATAACCCACCTGACTAGCTAGGAAAAACTCCAAGGTGTGGAACAGTGATGGTTTCTGCAGAGAATCAGTGCAATTATGTTGGGATAAGTTCCAAATATAACCAATTTTTTTATATGAAGAGACATTTTTCAAAGACATGCTTTCAGCTGGGTTTTGCTTTTAAACTGGAAAGTTCCTATACAGCCCCCAAAACATTAATAGATCTGTTTTATCATAAATCATGGCTCCTCTGGCCCACTAGATGTTGGTAAGGAAGTCTATTTTCTGTTAAATAAGGAAAATACTTTATGTGCATGTACTAAATGCATGCATTGATCTTAGCCAGGTCTTGGGGAATCAGCATAAAAGTGGTCAGAGGGCCTGAACACCTCTCCTATGAACAAAAGCTGAGGGAGATGGGGTTATTTAGCCTGGAGAAAAGAAGGCTCCGGCGAGACCTGATTGCAGCTTTTCAGTACTTAAAGGGAGTTTATAAGAATGACAGAGAGGCCTTTACGAAGGCCTGTAGTGACAGGACAAGGGGCAATGGTTTAAAACTGAAAGAAGGGAGATTTAGATTAGATGTAAGGAAGAAGTTCTTCACTGTGAGGGCGATGAGACACTGGCACAGGTTGCCCAGAGAGGTTGTGGCTGCCCCATCCCTGGCAGAGTTCAAGGCCAGGTTGGATGGGGCTTTGAGCAACCTGGTCTAGTGGAAGGTGTCCCTGCCCATGGCAGGGGGATTGGGACTAGATGGTCTTTAAGGTCTATTCCAACCCAAACCATTCTATGGTTCTGATTCTATGACTTTCCAAATTGTGCCTGGTGAAATCCAGGTATGCAACAGTTTTCACTGTGACTAGGACATCTCATCTGTAACCCAAAATATATAGGTCAAATTTTGAAACTGAGGATATTAAATAGGATTTACATTGGATTTCTTTGTTCTAAAACATCTCTTAAAAAAAGAAGAAAAAAAAAAAAAGAAACAACTAAAACCAGGCAACTTCTGCCTAAAGGCTTAAATATATTACAAGCATTTTTCATATATCTCACATAAAGTTGTATTACGGTCAAAATGATTCATTCATAGGTTGCAAGAATAAAAATAGGTAGGAAATAAAAATACCTGAATTAAATTAATACCCAAGCTTGGTGAATTACTTAATTGCATTATACATACTGTTTTATTACCTCTTCCATAGCAAATGACAGAAATACGAAATACAGCTTTTGTAACCTGAGACAATACCTTTAGAAACAGCTAAAGCAAGCGATGTGTTTGATCTTACTCAGACTGATTCCCATATATGCACAGGAAAGTAAAAGGCTACTAAATTAAACAAATAAGAAGCTAAAAACATATTTGGGATTAAAGATATCCAAGACACAAGGCAATTGAGATCTTTAGTTTAAATCACCTGTGTTTAGGTAAAATGAACAGTCCATTGACTTTACAAACTTTGCTTACACCCCCTGTTCAGAGCAACTGGGAAATGCATC